>NC_079498.1:26730683-26838323 GCF_030052815.1 Hevea brasiliensis | reverse complement strand
ATTATTTTATGGATTTCACAAAAATTACTATACTAATTTATTATTAATGTTATTTTACGTAGAAGTAATAAATTTTGATGTGGTTCATTAATTTAATCTGGATATGTTGGATTTATAGTGACTTGTAACTTGTTTTAATTACATAAAATTTGAAATAATTTGAACTTAATCACTCGTAAAATTAACAATATAATTAAAAGTTAAACTCAATAATTTATATAATGTAATTTGAAAATTAATTTTTTCAACTAATTAATATTTTAAGTCAAAATACTCACAATTCTTATATTAAATTGTTTTTTTTTTTTTTTATAAAAAGTTAGAATTCTTTTTTTTACAATGACTCGATGAGTAATATGGATCAATCTACAATATGAACTAAATTATTATCTAAAAATATATGTCGTTTTTGTTAGCTACAAGGTTGCATGATCGAGTGATTTTGATGATAACAAAATTAATTAATGAAGTAAATCTAACATATGTATAAGATCTATTTGAGATAAATTTCAGCTTGCCTTTGATATATCAAGTAATAAAGGATTTCGATAGAATGAGGAAATATCACTTGAAGATTGTTAAAGCTCCAAAATGAATTTTTAAATGTCCTTTTGAAACCTTAAATTTTGATAAACATAAGCAAAATTAGATGTCTAATTTTGAAATTAGACAATTAATTTTCTTTATGCCAAAATTGGCCCTTAAGAGCTTTTTAGATGGAACCAAAATTAGACAAATAATTTTGAAATTAGACATCTAATTTCCTCATCTCCATAGACCTGATACATATCGCAAAAGGGTAGAATTTTACATATCAAATCAAACCAGTTTCTTGATATTTGTGACTCTAGCAGCTAGTTTTTCAAATGACACTAATAATACATGATTTTTACTTAATTTTTAGTATTGAAAGTCATACTTTTAAGTGAGAAATTCTAAAGTTGTTCTTGAGAGCTTTTAATATTGAGCTGAAATTGTTCTTGAGCATTTTCTTAGCAAATCTACTCTCTCATTCTTTAATAGCCATTCAAATCTGTAAATTTGAGTTGAGGGTTACTTCCAAACACAATCAAAATCCTTTTCAAAGGAGTTGTAAAGCTTTCCAAGCACATAGGTGAAGCTTGAATTGAGTTTAAGAATAAGGATACTCCTGTAGAGGTTGGACAACCACCCATGAAGCTTGTTGAAGCAAAAGGCTTGACTTTTTCACTTGAAAAGAGTCACTTAGTAGAGAGGAAAGCTCAAAGAAGGATTTTTGAGAAAGTGGATATAGGACCGAACCATTATGTGTTCAGTCTTCTCAACCTTACTCTTAATATTTGAACACTTTAACTTGCTCATTTTGATATATATGTGCTAAGTTATTTGCTTAGATGTTTACTTCACACATTAGTATGATTTTTAAGTATGGCTGATGCTTGAATAAAGTTGATTAATTTATTGAGTTGTGATCTTTTTTGCCTCTGCTTTATTGTTTCAAAGCTTCAAAAAAGAGGATATATTGCATGTTTCGGCTGTTATTGTTTGAATTAATTGTTGAGCTTCTTTGCTACACTTGAACACCATTTCAACAATCATATAAAAGTGTCTAGCTCTAAGCAAGAGCCAAAAAAATTAATTATAGTCCACTTCACCCTCTCTTTTGGATTCTTTTTTGGGACAATATTTTTTAAAATATTAAGGAATATTAATTATTTTTTTTCTAATTTTACTCTACCAAACACAATAATTTTTTTATAATTTGCTAAAACTAATTTTATCATCTCTTTTAATTAGGTGGGATAAAGGATAATTTAGTCAAATTAAGAATTATTTTCTTATAATTTAAGTGATTTAGTTATTTTCCTAATCAGTGTAAAAAGAACCTTAAACAATAAATAAAAGTGAATTGTGTTGTTTCCTTTTGTTCTTTTTATTTTCCCCTTAAGTTATAATAAAATATGTTTCCTTCTTTGCACATTCCTCTTTGTCCTGAGCTTTATTGCGAATTAGTCAATTCCCATGTCCTGCCCAACCCTCGGAACAATTTACAATTATTTTCTTTCCAATTGTGCTATGCAACCATTTTAAACCAAACATTTCATAGATAACTCAAACCAGACAAAAATTAAAATTATTTAACAACAGCCATTAGCAATAGACATTATTCTAACGTAATATCTTCAGATAAAAATATAAGTAATTGCATAAATAAATTGTTGGGAAAGGTTGCCGATGGAATCAATGGTGATTAGTGATGGATGTAGAGATTCAATTTGGGAGGTCCAATTAAAACATGGACCTTTTCTTTCATATTAGATTGACAGCTCATTGATATATGCATTTCATATAGTCATTTAGGTTAAGTTTCATAGTCATTTTATCCATTTATTAGTCATTTTGAGTCAATTTTATTAGTTATTTACTTAATTTTACATAATTTTCAATTTTTGGATTAATTTGTAATTTTGCTTTTGTTTTGTAGACAAAATGATGTTTTGAGGGAACAAAAGATAATTTTGCAAGTGAGAGTGAATTCCAAGGTCTAAAAGTACAAAAATTGAAGTCTAGAATTAAAGATTTTTTAAAGACTGCCGAAAGTTACATAATGAGCTGCACAGCCTATGCAGTTTGTGCCTAGAAAATCAAAAAAATTCTTAAGTTGCCAAAAGTTATTGTTATAACAAGCACGCAAATCTAAGACACACACACAAATCGCACAATCACACAATATAGAAAAGAAAAGAAGAATAATACAGTGTAACACCCCTAATTTTTAAATTTATTATTTTGTGGGTAAATATTAATATTTTATTTTATTTAAATTTTGAAAAATTATTTGAGATTTTTCGGATTTTAGAAATCGGGTTCAATTTTTCGAAAATATAAAACTTTGATAATTTTTAAAAAAATTAATTTAAAGGCCACGTGACAAAACTAAAAATATATTTAGACTCTACGAATTTTTTTGAGTTTTTTAGAATTTTTTCGAAATTTTTGGGCCTCGTTTTCGGTCCCAAGGCAGAGTAAAAATTTAAAATTTTGTATCTTGAATCGAACCGGCCGAATAGAATTGGGCTGGATTGGACCGGTCGAATCGGACCGGCCTCTTTCTTCCTTTTCTTTCTTCCCTGCGCGCGTCCCGTCTCTCTTCCTCTCTCTCCCGTTTTCTCTCTCCTCCCTCCTCCCCACGCCGGCCAGCCACCGCCCCAGCCTCCTCAGCTCACCGGCGCACCTCCAGCAACCGTCCCCCTCGCTGGCCGCCGCATGGATCACCGGGAAAGTGCGCACAAAGACACGCGACGCGCAGCGCGCTGCTTCTTTTTCCCGGCCGATCCGGCCACCGATTGGGCCGGATCTTGTGTCAAACACCATCTACACCTCGAGAGCTTTCTATAGACACCAAGAACACCAAAATCCGTTGAGCGATTTGCCTAATTTTTGTCCAAAAAGTTTTAGCCCATTTCGACTTTTGGGCTAGATTTCTCACAAACCGTGAACTCCACGAGAAAACCGAGAGTACCAGAGCGCTCCACTCGTCGAGAGCTTCACGGCAATATAAATTTCAAAATTTTCCGACACCGTTTTTCGGTGAGTCCCACGAAACTTCGTAGTGTTTTTTCGAGAACTAAATGAGCTTAGAAAATTCCGTAAAAATTTTGTACTAACCCCCATGTTGTGGGCTTCGTGTAGGTACCTTCAATTCGGGGAAATTCAACGGTCGCCCAAGTTTGCAAATTTCCGACCAGACAAACAGGCTATCCAAAAAGTCTTGGAATTGGACCGAGATTTTGGCTACCCCACCGTTGTCAAACGTCCCGAGAACGTCCTCGGAGTCGGAATCGGCATAGGTAAACTCGAACCTTACTTTTTCATAATTTTCTAGTGCTTTAATTGGATTAAAAATTCATAAAATATTCGTGGTAACTCAGAAAATTATAATTCCTTTTACATTAGCTTAGTAATGATGCTAAGGACCGTGGGGCAAAGTTTTAGAATTTTTAGAACTCATTTGGGTAGTTTTTGCAAAAAGAGTTAAATTATGAGGACTAAACTGTAATTTTACATATTGTGATTGATGACTGTTTGGATGGGCCCAGGAGGGGCTGTGTGATGTGATTGAGTTGTGGGTGTATAGTTTGTGGACATAGAAGTGCGTTTTAAGCCCTTTTGCAGGTTGGGTAGGTCCTAGGTATAGGGGAGACTCTGCTAGATTTTCGGCACGACTTAAGACATCTTTAATCTTTTTCTTAGCTTGTATTGAGTCAAATGTATTAAATAATTATAATAAAAATTGTCAGGTGAGCCGAGACAGCCTTCCTCCTCCGCTCAGCCGCCACAGTGACTTCGGTTGAGTCTGTGAGTAAAATATTAATTTTAATTGTAATTTTGATATTATTATATGTTCAAGCATGTCCATGCATCACTTATATGTATGTATTTATGTAGTTAAATACTAGGTACATTTTACATTGCATTTATAAATGTTGAAGTGCCATGGTTGTTGTTTGTGGTGATTTGGAGCAGTGTGTGTGCGTTGGCGTGCGTGTGGTATAGTGTTGGATATGAACAGGACGGGTAGACACGGCTTGAGATCTTCGCTGGGACCCAACAGGACGGGTAGACACGGCTTAGATCTTCACTGGGACTCGGTCCTTCAGGGTAAACACGGCTTGAGTTCTTCGCTGGGACCCATATTGGTTTATTAAGCGAAAGTCCGACTTGAGATTTTCGCTGGCAGAGGTTGGATTAAGAGGGCTGTATAGGGGATCAGCTCCCATATATTTATTGTTTGATAGTGTTGGGTGTGTGAGTGCTCCAAATTGCCTTTTTTATGTGATTTGTATGAAATTTATGACAGTGTTGCATTTCACTTCACAGGGTGCATTAGTTTTAGATAGCTATAGAGATTATGGTTAAAATTGATATTTTACTCTCTAAGTCAAACGCTCACTCTTATTCATTATTTTTCCAGGCTGCAGGAGGATTATTGTGGTGGTTAACCTGCTTTTTTTCTTCGCAGGTCGTCTATTAATGTCTGTAATATTTGTATAATTCTATTAACTCCTAGAATTTTCGCATATGTTAGAAATATTTATTTAATTTGGGTCTATAATATAATTTGCCATGTTGGATGTGACACCCCTTACCCGTGTACAGTATACCCGAGTAAGTAATGCCACACGGTGTACCGGCACACTCTAATATACCTTAATTAATTTATATCATGCTTTTAAATATAATTTATGAAATATAATTTATTTAAGCCATTTATCAAAAGTATTATTTATTTAAGGTTCCGAAAATTTTTAAAGAAAATCCGGCGGAGTACCGGCTAAAAATGGAGAAAACAGTTCTTCGGAACCTATTAAAACACTTCCAAATAATTTTCCAAACAATCCCAACTTCAATTCATCAACAAAGTTTCAATATCAAGATCTCAACAACATTTTTCAATCATCCATCACATGTGATAATCAAGTACAAATCACAAATAGATATTTACCTTTCCATTCACAAATACAATTTTCATAATTTACATGAACATCAATATACATTACACAAGTTTAATTACATATGAGAAAATCAAAATTTATTACAGAATGCCAAAATGACACCTAGTGTCCTACCAATGCACTGCAGAAGTTGAGGTGACACGGACACTATGCAGAACTGTGAACGGCCTTACCCAATCTGTGGTCTACTGGGCCCTCTGTCCAAATCTTCAGTACCTACGCGTTGCAAAAGCAACGCGCTAAGCATAAAGCTTAGTGGTGCAATAATAAAATAAAAGAAAATAGCAGAAAATAAATAGGCATTGAATGTATATATATTATTTGTTTTGTATTTGTTATATTCATTTATTTCGTTAACTTTGTCCATTTTCATTCATTTGGTTGCCCAAGTAACCTATACTGGACGACTGGACTGGATAACGGGTCGTTGGCTCTGGACACCACGGTGCCTCGGGCCGTCATACCGTGGGACGCAGAACGTCAACCATGTATGCAGTCAGTATGGCTAAAAAGCCATGATATCACATAATCGGGCATAAAAGCCATGAATACGGGCATAAAAGCTATGAATACGGGCATAAAGCCATGAATACAGGCATAAAGCCTTTCGCAGTACTGCTATCACAATACCCTATTGGCATGCCAAACTATCCAAACCAATCTAGTTAGGTATACTAGGGAATTTGATACTTTTAAATTCTTCAAATTTTGAATTTCAAGTTTTGGTGTCACTATTCACCTCATTGGTCAACAAAAATGTTGACTTTTGGATAGAAAATAGGTGTATTGGTTTTAACACCCCACACATACCACATTTTGTATTTAAAACTTGTTGGAATTGATTACCATTACCATTTCTAAGTTTAAACCAAGGGAAGCAGAATTTTCAGTTTGTGAAGCTTAATTTTACTGTTCCATTAAGCACTGTTGCAGTGGGAATTTGAAGAAATGGAAAACATGAAAGTTGTTCCTTATTTTGTCTAGTTGAATTTCCTTTTTTGAATCACTCCATTTGGAGTTTTGTAGCTCCAGATATGGTCCAAAAACCACAGCTGGCCGGATTGCCAAACTGCAGAATTTACCATATCTACAGTAACATGAACAGTGACTGTGAGTGCATGTTTGAATAGGTTCTGGCCATAATTTGGGGTAGGTTTCTTCATGAAAGTTGTTTGTCTATGTCTTAACTTGTTGCTGTAAAAATTTCAGGTCAATTGACCATATCTACAGTGAGTTATGGCCAAATGAACAGTTACTATTCATTTGGTCATTTCTGCAGGTGTTGTTGCAGGGTATCCGGATTGGGGCTAACTTTTGGTCCTCTTGCTTTGGTCTTTTGGGCATGGTTTCTTCAGCAAAAATGTGCCATTATAAGCCTAGTTTCATGTCCAATTGGCCAAACACCAATTGGATCTACACAGCCAAAGTTATGGCTGTCTAAGTGGACTGAAATTTCAGTCACCCTGCTGCTGTCCCTAGGCAGCATACTCATTCACTTTGCCATGCTACATTTCAGTCCAAATTATGGTCAACTTACCTAAAATGGTCACTAATTGACCATTAAAATGTTCTCTAACAATTTCCTAAGCCAAGTCAAATTTTCACTTCTCAAAACCCTAATTTCCATTTCAATTCACCCATACACCTAGTTAAACACTTTCATTCATTATATATGTGTATATACACCTTAAGCATAATCTCTAATTCACTCTAAGTCCATTAAAACCATCAAAAACACTCCATCTTTGTTCCTTCCTTAGGGCAGCCGAAATTTATGGCATACATACACATAGTTTTTATTCATTTTAGTTACAAATTCTTACTTATTTCAAGTCTCTAACATAGAAATAAAGAGCTTTAGGTGTATATGTGCACTAACCTCTTGTAGGGCAGAATTTTCCCAAGCTTGACTTCACTTTCTTTCCCTTTCTAGGCTGCCAAACACTTCCCAAGAGGTATAGACAAGTTTTTAGTGAAAGGACTTAGGGGATTTGAGGTAAGATTTGGTGAGTTATAAAGCTTTGGTGGAGCTTTCATGGAGGTTTGGCTATGGGAGAAGAGGGAAACGGCTGCTCTTTCATTTGGGGAAGAAACATATTGTTTTTTCCTTTTTTTGGTGTTATTTGTCTTCTTTTATCACTTACTTAAGTTATACTTTAATGTGATTGGTGGGAATTCCTTTAAATGACATCATATGATGTCAAAATTGACATTTATTCTCATTTTCTTTTCTTTTCTTCTCTACTCATTTTAAATTAAATTTTTAGTAATGTTTATTCACATTTTGTGTCATAATAATTATTTACTCAACTGGACAAGTCGGCCAAAAATCGTCTCTGAAGGCGAAATGACCAAAATGCCCTCCGTTTGGCTTAACGGGTCAAAATTGTCTGTACCAATTGAAAAATTTTTCTAAATATTTTCTTGGCATTCTAATGCCATAGGAACCTTAATGACCCTTCTCTGGAGTCCCAAAAATTATTTTATAATTTTTTCCCCGGGTCTAGGGCTCCTCGTTATGAACCGCAATTTCCTCTCTCGAGTTACCCTCGCTAGGCACCATTGCTTAACTTGGTTGTATTTTATTTCTAAAATTTTTACTAAATTTTTCTTATTAATTTTTGAGTTAATTATGGTCCCTCACTTTAGTTTAAATATTTTTTTCCGGACGTTCTAGCTGTCCGGACCGGCACCGGTCACCGGAACAGTAGAATGTGCGGAGTGCTACCGGGAGGGTGTTACATTGGACCTGTAAACTTATTATATGCATGTATGTTGGATTGGATGAGGGAGCTAAGCTCCTATTTAACTTTATGTTATTATGAGTATGTGGAGGGGGAGCTGAGCTCCCCAATTGACTATATATTGTGTTTACAGGTCGGGTGAGTCAAAAACTCCCTGTTAAAAGGTCCATTTTATGGTCGGACTCTGTCTGGTTGACTTCTTGAAATTGGGCCCAAATGGGCCTTAGAGTTGGGTTGAGTAATAGTTAGGCTTACTACCGGCCTCAGGGGCTTTAGGCTAACCCAGGTCCTAGTGCCTGTCTGGCCCATAAGTTGGGTCGTGACAAATGTGGTATCAGAGCTTAGGCTCCAGATTCATAGGGAAAAATTGTCTAAAGTGTTGGGAAGAGTCTAATAGGAGTCACATGCGGAAAATAGGGTCCACATTCGTCTTACATTGTCATCTTTGCTTCTAGTTTCTGCCTTACATAATTGTGTGTAAATATGAGTCTATAGAATTGTGTAACATGCCATTTTGAAATTTTGTGGGCTAATACTGTTGAATTTCAGGAAACTGCATAGAAGCAGGAGAGCTGCCACTGCACCAGAACCAGATGTGCTTGACAAGGTGTCGGCACAGGATGAGGCCCCTACCCCAAGGAAGCGAGGTAAGAGGCCTAGAGCTGCTCAAGTAGAAGAGCAGCTGCCACCAGTTCAGGATCAGTCTTTTATGGCACAGGGTCCCATGGGCCCAATGGCAGCTACTCTAGCTGGTTTACAGAGAACCATCGATATGATGGCACAGTATATGGTCCACCCTCCCCAATAGCAGTAGTCCACCGCACCAAAGGGGGAACCTTACAAACAGATAATTAATTTCAAGAAATTGGTACCTGGTACTTATGATGTGTCAGACGATGCCTATCGGTTTTTAGATTCCTACAAATAGGTAGGGATGGAGTTGCAGTTGACTGATAGGAAACTTATAGAGTGTGTGCAACATGTCATGGGGCCCATGCCTAGACAATGGATGAATGACTACATATTACCTCAGATGGAAGGTTTGTCATGGACCCAGTTTGTGGAACTGTTTATCAATCAGTTTGTACCTAAAAGTTTCAGAGATCAAAAGCAGTGGGCCTTTGAGGCCTTAACGCAGAATGGCAAGTCTGTAGATGAATATGCTATAGAATTTCTGGAACTGAGCAGATATGCCCCTACAGTAGTGGCTACAGAAAGTATAAAGGTGAAAAGGTTCCTAAAGGGGCTGGACAGGAGGTATGCAAACCTGGCCATAATGTCTGATCAGTCTTTTGATGTAGTAGTTGATCGAGCCCGACAGATTGAGATTAGCTACACTAGAGATGACAGTGGAAGGGCAAAGAAAAATAGAGCAGAGGGTTCTTCAGGTGTTCCCCACATGGATACTACGGATAGCGGAGGCCAAAGTCATTACAGAGGAAGAAGTAGGAACAAGAAGAGTGGTTTTAGACACAAATCTCGAGAATTTAGACCAGGGTATGGATCCAGCATTGGTCACAGTTCGGGGTGCAGCAGTTCTGGGTCTGGTTCAGGATCCTCCTTTGCACCCTGCGCACAGTGTGGAAGAGGACATTCAGGACCTTGTATGATGGGTTCAGGAGTATGTTTCAAGTGTGGCCAGCCGGGTCACTTTGCTAGGGAATGCCCCGTGTTCAGCGAGCCACAGATGGGGTCACAGGGTTCTGTTGCAAATATTCCTCGTCAGTTTTATCCTGGTGCTTCCAGCATGGCAGGTAGTCAGTTTAGTGGCCAACAGGGTCGAGGACAAGGAGGACGTGGATTTGGAGGCATATCAGGAGGTAGAAGTCAGTATCAGGGTTCTGCAACATAAGGTAGGGGTCAAGCACGAGTTTTCACCCTAACCCACCAGGATGCTCAAGCTTCCAATGCAGTTGTGGCAGGTATTCTTCTAGTCTGTTCCTATGAGGCTCGTGTTTTGATAGATAAGGGTGCTACACACTCATTTGTCTCTCCAGTGTTTGCCATGAGATTAGATAGAAACCCTACAATTTTAGAATGCCCTTTGTCTGTAGCTACCCTGCTTTGTGACAACATAGATGTAGATATAGTTTTTTCGGGTAGCCCAGTAGTAGTGGATGGAAGAATCCTCCCAGCAGACTTGGTTCCTCTATCAGTAATGGATTTCGATGTAATTTTGGGGATGGATTAGTTGGCAACTCATTATGTCACTTTAGACTGCAGAAACAAAAAGGTGTATTTCCACATACCTGGTGTGGAAGAGTTTAGCTTTGATGGTGACAGAAGCGTGGCTCCATATAATTTGGTGTCAGCAATTATTGCTAGAAAAATGTTGAGGCGTGGATGTCAAGGGTATTTGGCATTGGTGAGAGATACATCTGTAGAAGGTGTCAACATGGAAAATGTTCCTGTTGTCAGAGAATTCATGGATGTCTTCCCTGAGGAGCTTCCAGGGTTGCCACCAAGAAGGGAAATAGAATTCTGCATTAATGTTGTGTCGGGTACAAACCGCATATCAATGTCGCCTTACAGGATGTCACCAACAGAATTGAAAGAGCTGAAGGAGCAACTACAGGAGCTTTTGGACAAGGGTTTCATACGTCCGAGCACTTCACCCTGGGGCGCTCTTATTCTATTCGTGAGAAAAAAAGATGAGTCCTTAAGGTTGTGTATTGATTATAGACAGCTGAACAGGGTGACTGTGAAGAACAAGTATCCACTTCCTTGGATCAATGATCTGTTTGATCAGCTCCAAGGAGCTAGATTCTTTTCCAAGATAGACCTGTGATCAGGCTACCATCCGTTGAGAATCAGGAATAAGGATGTGTCCAAAACAGCATTTAAGACAAGATATGGTTATTATGAGTTCTTGGTGATGTCTTTTAGACTCACTAATGCACCAGCAACCTTCATGGACTTGATGAACAGGGTGTTCAGGCCATTCCTGGACTGTTTTGTCATCGTATTCATAGATGACATTTTGGTATACTCTCGAACCGAGGAAGAACATGTGTGGCATTTGAGGATGATGTTGCAGACTTTGAGGGAGCACCAGCTATATGCCAAATTTTCAAAATGTGAATTTTGGCTAGAAAGCATCTCATTCTTGGGACACGTGGTTTCTAGTGAAGGCATTCAAGTGGATCCCAAGAAAATTGAGGCTGTAACTGATTGGCTTAGGCCTACAACAGTCACTGAGGTACGAAGTTTTCTGGACCTAGCTGGCTACTATAGGCATTTTGTGCAGGATTTTTCTAGAATAGTAGCTCCCCTAACTAAGTTAACTCGGAAGAATGTTTCATTCATTTGGACAAATGACTGTGAGGAGAGTTTCCAGAAGCTTAAGGAATGTCTAACCACCGCCCCTGTATTGACACTACCGACGAGTGGTGAGGATATACCGTGTATTGTGACGCCTCCAAAGTTGGCTTAGGGTGTGTTTTGATACAGAATGGAAAAGTAGTGGCTTATGCTTCAAGGCAACTAAAGAGGCATGAGCAGAACTACCCCACCCATGATTTAGAAATGGCAGCTGTAGTCTTTGCACTAAAAATCTGGAGACACTACCTGTGTGGTGAAGTGTGCGAGATATACACAGACCACAAGAGTTTGAAGTACATCTTTCAACAGAGGGATTTAAACTTGAGACAGAGGAGATGGATGGAGCTTCTGAAGGACTATGATTGTACCATCCAGTACCACCCTGGGAAGGCCAATGTAGTAGCAGATGCTTTGAGCAGAAAATCTTCTGGCAGCTTAGCGCACATATCAGCAGAGAAGAGACTGTTGATTCAGGAAGTACATGAGTTGATGGATCAAGGTCTAATCTTAGATCTTTCAGATGAGGGGGTTATTGTTGGCTCATTTTTCAGTGAGACCAGACCTGCAAGACAGAGTTAGAGTTTCCCAGCACAAAGACCAACAATTGATGAAGATCATAGAAAGAGTACAGCAGGGTGAAGGTGGTGAGTTTGGATTTGCCAATGATAACGCCCTTATGCAAGGTTCCAGGATATGTGTGCCTGACGTGGACAATCTCAGAAATGAAATCATGCGAGAGGCACACTATACACTGTACAATATCCACCCAGGCTCCACTAAGATGTACCATGATGTGAAAGATAGCTATTGGTGGAATGGCATAAAGAGAGACATAGCAGACTTTGTGTCCAAGTGCTTGACTTGTCAGAAGGTGAAGTTTGAACACCAGAGGCCATCAGGGAAGCTGCAAGAGCTCTCTATCCCAGAATGGAAGTGGGAAATGATTACTACTGATTTTCTGACTGGGTTGCCTCGTACCACGCGGGGATATGATTCGATATGGGTAATTGTAGACCGCCTAACTAAATCAGCTCATTTCTTGCCTATGAATACCACATATTCTGTTGCATAGTATGCCCGGCTCTATATTCGAGAAATAGTCAGATTGCATGGGGTTCCTGCTTCCATAATATCTGACTGAGGACCCTAGTTTACTTCTCGATTTTGGAGGAACTTGCAGGAGGCACTTGGCACAAAGTTGAACTTTAGTACTGCTTTCCACCCTCAGACAGATGGGCAATCCGAAAGGACAATCCAAACACTGGAAGACATGCTTCGCATGTGTGTTTTGGATTTTAGAGGTCAATGGGATGATCAGCTGCCCTTGGTGGAGTTTGCCTACAATAACAGTTATCATTCCAGCATAGGGATGGCACCCTATGAGGCACTATATGGAAAAAAGTGTAGGTCTCCTCTGTGTTAGGCGAAAATGCAAGAAGTGAAGGTGGATGATGTAGACCTAGTGCAGTACACTTCAAAGATAGTTCCTTTAATCAGGGAACGATTGAAAACAACTTTCAGCAGGCAAAAGAGTTATGCAGATCCCAGGCGGAGGGATATGGAGTTTACAGTAGGTGACTACGTATTCCTGAAGGTTTCTCCAATGAAAGGAGTCATGAGATTTGAGAAGAAGGATAAGTTGGCACCTCGGTATATTGGACCTTTTGAGGTTACTGATAGAGTTGGAGTAGTTGCCTACCGGTTGGAGTTACCACGCAACCTTTCTCACATTCATCCTGTATTTCACATCTCCATGCTCAAGAAATACATACCGGATGTAGTAGAGCTGAAAGAAAACTTAACGTTTGAGGAGCAACCTGTAGCCACAGTAAACTACCAAGTGAGGCAGTTAAGATCAATTTAGCAAATGTATCAGATGTGTACAATTCAAATGTATCAATTTAGCAAATGTATACAATTCAAGTGTATCAGATGGTAATGAGATTAGTAGCACATTATGGAGTGATAGTAGCAAAATTTAGCAAATATGATTTAATATTTTAGAATTATGAGAAATATTTTGAGATTGTGGATTAGCATGATGATTGATTGATTATTTAGCTACTTTGGGTAGCAATGAATTTTTTATTTAGCATAATTATGCTATTGGAGATGGTGAGTTTGATGGTCTATGGTTTTGACAACTATGATATGCCTTAGTATCACTATGAGATATTGAATTATATTTAGCATATTTGCTCCTGCTAGAGAGATGCCATTAGTTTAATTATTACAGGAGGAAAGGGCTGCCCATAAAGAGGTGGAGCCGCCACTGCGAGGTTAACACAGTACGGATATGATTTTAATATCTATTTTGATACATTAGCATATCCTTGGATGTCAAGAACCAATTATCAATATTTTTACATATGTGAGCAATGATTGGAGACCAAGAAAAATTTAAGTTAAGATTGATATGAAGATCTTAGAAATTGCATAGCATGCATGTTGAAATTTATTATTTACTTTATTCAGCTTGTTCTAAAAATTTTATTATTGAACTTATTCATTTGGCTTCTTGTTCCCTAGTTCCTTCTGTTGTATAATGTATATTGTAAATGCCAACTCACTGAGCTTTTTGCTAGAAGCTCACCCTCCCAACTAACCAATTTTGCAGGAGATATAAGATGGATGTTGATTATCAGTTTGATGGTTCTAGATGCTCCGATTGGCTAGACACCACAGTCATGAAAAGCAAAGGAATGATGATTTTCAGTAGGGATAAGGATGTTACATCGAATGCCATACAACTCTAATTAAAGTCGAATAGACTTTTCAGCTTTCCCATGCCATTAACACTATTCTTTTACTCTAACCATTTTCTCTCACCATTTTATTTACTATGGCACTTCATCTTCTTCCTTCTTTCAATTTTTCTCTCAAATTCCTTTACCCAACTCAATTTTTATCACAAATCCACATTCTTATCTATAAACATTTATATTTCTCCTAAAATCACAATACCCATAAGCATTTTTCCCTTCCCCTCTCTCTTTTTCTCCCTTTCTTTGGCATGCAATCACCCTTATTGTGTGATTCTCACACTCGACCATCACCATGACACTGCTACCTTGCCATTCATGGCTTAATGATGATGTTCTAACCTCGTCGTTGACCACCCTTGCTTTCAATCTGAAGACCCAAAGGCCTTCCTCGTATATCACATTGCTTCGGTCCATATTCAGTGCTATTTGGGTACTTTTCTGCACCATTTTTCTTGTTTCATACTTTCTTTAACCATTCTTGGTTAATGAACATTGGGTCTTGTCTGGGCATTGTAAATTTGTTGAGAATTTGATGGAATTTGAGAAAATTTGGAAGATATTACAAGTACCTTCAAATCTTGATATTTAAGAATGAATTTGGTACCTTTGTGTTGTTTGAGCTTATTTGCACATTTGGAATGTGTTAGGTAAACTGTTATTATTGTGCTTGCATTCAAATTTTGTAATACAAAAAAGTCTACAACCTCCCATACGATTGCACATGTTATAGCACCTGTTACAGTACCTGGTATGACACCTAGTGACACCTGATACCAATAGTGGTGCGGCCCATCCCTTGGTCATATATCCTTTGAGTACTTTTGTACTAGGGTTTTAGCTCATCTTCTGCACTAAAAATTTTTGCACCACTAAGCTTTCTGATGTCCAATGATATGTACTCTGCAAATATATGAATCGCTTAAGTAGTAAAGAAAAGATATCATCCCAAAGAGATTTGTGTTTGAGTACCAAATTATAAAAGTTATGATTATTTGAGCTAATAATAAAGTGTATCAAAATTAAAAGAATTAAATAAAGCAACTATATAGAAATATAAAGAAATAAGCAATAAGAGAACCACAAAATCTCTGCTCCAAAAAATTACCTTAGGCTAGGTAGTTATTATAGTAAATCAGTGGTGATGCCATGTATATGGTCTTGATGTTATTAAAGTATGTGCTAGAGAGATATAGAACTATTCTTGGAGCATTCATCTATAAACTTAAGCTTTTAGGTTGAGTGATTTCTTGACATGATATCAGAGCCTCACAGACCAAAAGGACCAGAGTTTGAGTACTGGCCACCCCCATTTATTAGTTGAAAATTTCAATACAAGGCAAACTGGGCCTATACTTGTTCACACTTCAAGCCTACTAGGCTTTCACATGCAGGAGTGTAATAGAGAAATATAGAACTATTCTTAGAGCCCTCATCTACAAGCTTAAAATTTTAGGTTGAGTGGTTTCTTGACACTACTTACCTCCTATTGTATAAATTTTGCTAAACTTCACTAAATTGCCACTGTTAAAAACTTTGCTTTATTTATAAAGTTTATAATTGGTTATTAATGAGTTTAGCTTTACTCAATTTTTATATATTATCATAATTTTGGTAAATATTTAAATTTGTCACCTGGTTTGAATGGATAAAGTGCTATGTTTTGTTCATAATAATGAAATCACCATCACCATGTGCAGTACCAAAACTTAAATTTATTTACTGTTTTGACATTAGTTTATGGTCATCAAAGAGCCATGGTGTGTTACACATATTGCCAAGTATACCCTCATTTATCCTTTTAAATTGACTACCATGATTTTTGCCATTAGTTGATGGTTAGTTACAGAATTGTATATCTCTATTTATTTGAGCTAAGTTCAAAATAAGTTCAATTTTATTTTTGGAAGCAAACAAAAACATGATTTTATTTCAATGAGACTTGAATTAAATCATTATTTGATTTTATATCAATTCTAGAAGTTAACTTCTAAAATTAAATTGGGGGCAATTAAACAAGCTCCATTATATTAAATTACTTAATCGATATTATTTCCTACGATAAATGGTAAATGGTAGGGCACCTTGAACTATTTTTAGTTTACATGTCAATTTCTATGTCCCAAATACAACATTTGATCTTCCATGCTAGCTCTTATTTATAATGTTGCAAACTTTAGCTTTGAATTAATCCATCTTATAGATATATGCACATGCATGCATAAGATATGTGTACAAGCAAAACACATTACCTCCAAGCTTTCTTTGAACATGAAGACCTTTATTATTAAGCAAAATCAGAATGTAAACCTCATTGAAATATGCAATATATATTTGGCATATCATATTATTTATTGAGAAATCTTGGATAAATTTATAATATGCAATATATGAATTATCTTCACAAATATGTCTGTGCAAGAATTATTTTGCAGATATCAAAAGCTAAACATGTTCAAAACAAAAGCCAAAGCCCTCCAATCAAAGGTCAAAAACCTATAAGTAAAGACAGGCTCAGAGCCCTAGCTCCCACCTCCATCATAGGCCAGAGCCCTAATTCCCGCCTCCATTACAAGCCCAAGTGAGGCTCAGTAAGGTGATCTTCGATCATATAAGAGGCTCAGTAAGGTGATCTTCGACCATATAAGAGGCTCAGTAATGCAGTAGGATCTGAAAAAAGCAATGATACTAGAATAAGGTACTCTAAAGACCTGAATAAGGTAGTAAGACCTAAAAATGATAGTGAGACCTGAATAAGGCACCAAAGACCTCAATGAGGCACTAAAGACCTAAATAAGACAGTAAGACCTAAAAAAAGACAATGGACCTAAATAAGGCATTAGAGACCTCAATGAGGCACTAAAGACCTAAATAAGGTAGTAAGACCTGAAAAAAGATAGTGAGACTTAAGGCACTAAAGACCTTAATAAGGCACTAAAGACTTAGATAAGGCACCAAAGACCTCCACGGGGTACTAAAGATCTGGATAAGGCACCAAAAACCTCCATGAGGCTCTCAAAGACTTGGATAAGACACTAAAGAACTCTACGAGACACTAAAACCTAAAATAGGCACTAAGACCTGAAAAGGCAATAAGACCTAAAAAAGGCACTAAGACTTGAAAAAGACAATAAGACCTAAAAAAGGCACTAAGGCCTAAAAAGGGATTCTAAGACCTATAAAAGTCTCTCAGGCGATCTTCGCCCATATAAGACCTATAAAAGGCACTAAGGCAACTTTTGCCCACATAAGACCTTAAAAAGGCACCCTGAGGCGACATTTGCCCACATAAGACCCTAAAAAAGGCACCCTAAGGTGATCTTCACCAACAGGACTTAAAGGAGGCACTAAGGCAATCTTCGCCCACTTAGGCCCATAAGAGGCACCCAGATGATTTTCACCCACCTAAACCCATAAAAGGCATTCTAGGTGATCTGCGCTCAAAAAGCCTTAAAAAGGCTAACTCAAAGAAATTGAGCGTCAAGATGGCAGGCTTCAACAATTGATCTAAAGGCAATAGTCTATCACTTAAAAATTATCAAGGCAATAATCTATAACCTATAATTTATCAAGGCGCTAGTCCACAATCTAAAAATTTTAAGGCAATGGTCAAAGTTCTTACATTTAAATGAACCTAAAGATTCGTACTTGGGGGAGGGGGGATTAATGATATAGCTCCCCAAAATATATATGTTTAATCAATAATTGGGTTGTCAAATAGCTCATAGGCCCAATCGTATTTAATGGTTTAGCCATAAGGTTGTTCAAATCGATTCAACCACTATAAGACTAATTCAACAAAAGAAAAGGATCTCAATCAAATATAGCAATACCTCTCTTGGTAGGAATGTCAAAGATAATGATGCCTATAATTATACAATATAAATAGAAATATCCCTACAATTATGTTAGCCAATAATTATATAGTTGACTTACTATAATAAACCTTTATCTACATCCTATATAAAGATATCAAATCATTTATGAAGGTAAGTTTCTTTCTCCCTAATCAATTTTATTCACCATTCTCTCATATCAGCTCTAACTTGAGCATCGAAGGGTCTTCTCCAGAGACAAACTTACTGGATCTCTGACCCATTTGTTATCTGTTTTGTAGGTCTATACCCATAAGGAATTTTCATAGACCGCATTAGTTAGTTATAAGAAAAGTTGTCCCACATTGGAAGGGTATAAGAAGGAAAAGGTGTTTATAAGCTTTTTCTTATCAAATCAAATAGATTTGGTTGGTGGAAAATTTTGGAGGGAACTCTATAATTTCAATTAAATTAGCCCTGGTTGACTATTAAATATTTGATAGTCAGTGGAAAATTTTGGAGGGAACTCTAAAATTTTAATTAAATTATATTTAATTAATCATCAAAAGATTGGGCACCTGAGGCACTTTGGGCATTGCTCAAAAAATAATTAAGATTTCATCTTGTTTTATTTTAATTAACTAACAGTTACTTGAACAAATAACTTTGAATCGCAAGTTATGTCTGTTAGTGAAAAGGCATCAAAATAAATTGTTTATTACCAACAGTTATAATTGTTCTAAGAAATGCAAAGTGAATAGTTGTAATTATTATAAGAGATACAAAGTGAAAGTTGTGTCTACTCTAAAAGGTACAAAAACTTTATAAATAATAGTTTGAACATAAATTGTTTTCACACCTTTTTCTTTTATTTCTTCTCTTTATTCCTGCTTACAATCATCACACTTATTCTTTAATTCAATCTTAGGAGAATTCTAGAATCACTATCCAGAATTATGTTTTGATTTTGTTATTCTGGATGGATCTGCCCATACTAACCAGCAACAACATAATGGGGGTATAATTCTCTTAAAGAGAGTGACTACATATTTAAAGCCTATTATTATAATTTCTTGCAAGTTCATTGTGTGAGTATGTCTGATGTGAGACAACCTAGCAACCAAAGATTGGAGAGGAGGAATAGTTACACAATGTCAAATTAACGGTTTTTTTTTTTCTAAGTTCATTGGTGTTCTTAGTTTTTTTTTATTTTTTATTTTGATATTTACAATATAAAATTAATATTTTATTAATAAAAATTAAAAAATATTATTTTAATTATTTAAAAAAAAAGGCCTACTTCAATTTAAGTAGAAAATTATGGATTAATATAATTGAAAAAGTTAAAAATTGCCTTATTTAAAGTTCTCAAGAAGTTTGAGGGCAAATTTGAAATTTATTAGGTTCTAATTTTATCGTGTAATGATTACAAAAGTGTGAATATAGGAGGAAAAAAGATCAAATAAGCCCCTAAACTTTTGGTAAAGAGTCAAATAAATCTAAAAAAGAGTCAAATAAGTCTAAAATTAAGTTTTTGGCCAAATAAATCTCTATACTTTTTAATAAGGTCGAATAAGTCCGCACTTAATAAATATTATTTTAAAAAATAAAATAATTTTGTCCTAATTTTTCATATTAAAAATTATTTATTATTTTTAATTAAGATAAAATTAAAAAAAAAAGAAATTAAAAAATATGGTGAATAAAAATTATTTAATATTAAAATTATTATTTTTAATATTTTATTTTTTAAAAAATAATATTTTATTATATATAAATTTATTTAATTTTAATTAAAAAGCATAAAGGCTTATTTAGCTCAAAACATGATTTTAAATTTTATTTTGCCCTTTGCTGAAAGCATAGAGGATAATCCCAAGCTAAAATTGACACAGAAAAATCAAGTGGGCCAGACTGATGAGTAATAACTAGATCTGCTGTATAATTTATTGCTCTGGCTTGATTAGTATTTATGATCGATGGAAGATAATTCCTAAATTTTTTGAGAATAGGTGGCAATTGGGTCGATTTAATTTCAAGTCAATTAAATTTTATTTTTATCTAAACTCGATCAATTATGTATTTAAAATATAAATATGTAAAATTTATATATTTATTAAGTGGATACTATCATATATCTTATATCTTGATTTACAAGAATTTATTTACTGTTTAATTAGTTAAGAAATTTTGTTATATTTTATTTTATTTAAAAACATTTTCTCTATAATGACTTTATTATTAATTTAAACAATTTTCCTCTAAGGATTTTTTCTTGCCTAAATATATTAGGACATAAGATATATGGTGAAATTCACTTATTAAATACATAAATCTCACATATTTGTGTCCTGGAACCACACACACACACATATATATATGCGATAATTCTTTTAATAAATCTCATATTATTACTCATGGATGATTACTGATAAAGAACAAAAATAGCCAATCAAGTAGGAATGGCAACGGATAAAGTACCCGTGAAAATCACCCTACTCGAACTCGAACCCGATTAATGTGATCAAAATCCAAACCCGTTTAAAATTTATTCTTAACTATCCGAACTCGTCCTATACCCAATTATTATTATCCGAAAAAAACCCGAATCCGTTTAATTTTATATATTTTAATTAATATTTTGTATAAAAAATTATTTTAATTAATAATTTATATTTTAAAATTTTAATAATTTCATAAAATATTTAAATTCTATTTTATATAAAATAAAATATATAAAAATTTATAAATATTATTATAAAAATATATATTTTATATTTAATTAAATATTTATATAAATGGGTTCGAGTAATGGATATTCAATAAATAAAACCCAAACCAGATCCGAATTCGCCACATGTATTATTTTTCAAACCCAAACCCGATTATATAATATCCAAATCCGTCCTATTAGAATTCAATCGAATCTGATACCCGCAAAAATCCGGCCCAATACCATCCCTACTATCAAGGGAAACATGCAATTTACACATTAATTGATAAGTTCAACTACAATTTTGGAATTATAGAATAGTACATTTAGGTGGATCCGATATTAATATTTTTGGATTTGATAAAGTCAAGCTATCTTGAATGGAGTTGGGTGAATTTCATCCCAATTAAATGCACGCCATCAACGGTCACCTGCAACACTTGCGAAAGAACTCTCCTTAATTAAGCTATCGTAATTTTAAAATGGCTTTTCTAATAAGCTGTGATCTACATGAAATGTTCAACTCATGGAATGATTCTCCTAATTAGTTAACTAATTAAACAGTAAATCAATTCTTGCAAATCATGAAGGTAGCTGTCTGATTTTGCTCTAATTTCAGGTTGATTTTCGTAACTCTTGTATGTCATATATGTTCGATAATCATATCTCTTATTATTACTCAAAGATGATCACTGATAAAGAATAAAAACAGCCGATCTAAGTACAAAGAAGCAACTTGTACATTAATTGATAAGTTAAGTGTTCAACTACAATTTTAGAATAGTCATTTAAGTGGTCCAATATCAACTAGATCAAGACAAGCTATCTTGAATGGAGTTAGCTGTATTTCATCCGATCCACTTCAATGCCTAAAAAGGACGCCCCACCAACTCTGGCCTAAGGAAAGTAATCTCCATGAGCCATCATAATAAGCTACAGTAATTTGAATTTTTCTTGGCAAATTAATCTGTGCAACACGTCAACTCCATTTTTGTATATTTATATATACATCACGATAACCATTGCTAAGCAATCTCCCAGTAACCTCTCACTCCCAACCAAATGAAGATTTATAATACTAGTTTGCTTCAGCTTTTTCTTGTTTATCTTCAACTAGTTATTTTCCTCTCCTTAAACTGGCAATTCATGCAAGCTCATTCTTCAGGAAATGAGACTGATCAGCTTGCTTTGCTCAAATTCAAATCAGGGATAGTCAGTGATCCACATGAAATCTTCAACTCATGGAATGATTCTCTCCCTTTTTGCCAATGGTATGGAATCACTTGCAGTCGCCGCCACCAGAGAGTCAGTTCAATGGTGTTAGAAGGCCACAATTTGATTGGATCCATATCACCATATATTGGCAATTTGAGTTTTTTAAGAGTCCTAAACCTCCGAAACAATAGTTTCAATGGTCAAATTCCACAAGAAGTTGGTAATTTGTTTCGGTTGCAAAGGTTCTATCTCAACAACAACACACTAGAAGGAGAAATTCCAATCAACTTGACCCACTGTTCCCATCTCAGGATAATCAACCTGGTAGTGAATAAGCTAAGTGGGAAAATACCTGCAGAGCTTGGTTCTTTGGCAATGCTTCAAGTGCTTCAGATCAGTATAAACAATCTGAGTGGAAAAATTCCACCTTCCCTTGGCAACCTTTCATCGCTTATCATCCTTGCTGCAGCACAATTGCAGTTGGAGGGAAATATTCCAGATGAAATAGGCCAATTAAAAAGCCTAGATTTTTTCAGTGTTGCAGAAAATAATCTATTTGGTATATTCCCTTTATCCCTTTCCAATATCTCATCTCTTAGAACGATCGGAATTACAAAAAACAAGTTTAGTGGTAGCCTACCAAACAACATAGGGATTACTCTTCCAAATCTCCGACAGATTGGTATTGGATACAATTTGTTGTCTGGGTCAATTCCAAATTCCTTTTGCAATGCATCCCAATTGGAAAGAATCAGTCTTTCCGATAACAATTTTGTAGGACAAGTCCCAAATTGTCTAGGAAATTTAAGAAGTCTTTGGTGGCTAAATGTTAATGAGAATAATCTAGGATATAATTCCGCAAGTGACTTAGCCTTTTTAACATCTTTGAAAAATGGTAGTAGTCTGAAAATGTTAGATTTCAGTTCAAACCATTTTGGAGGTGTTTTGCCCATCTCTATAGCCAATCTGTCAGTTCAACTTAACCAGCTGTATTTTGGAAATAATCAAATCAGGGGAATTATTCCTGAAGCATTAGAGAATCTCATCAACTTAATTTCATTGGACATGGGGCACAATCTTTTCACTGGAGTCATCCCTTCTTCTGCGGGACAATTAAGAAAACTTCAACAGCTGAACCTAGAACAAAATAGATTGTCAGGTCAGATCCCATCCTCTATAGGCAATCTCACTCAATTGTTTGTACTTTCCTTTTCGCAGAACAATCTGGAAGGGAATATTCCTGCAAGTATAAGAAATTGCCAGAATTTGCAATATTTGGATATTTCAGGAAATAACCTTAATGGATCTATACCCATGGAGGTTCTTCGTATTTCTTCCTTATCTCGATACTTAAATTTATCACAGAATTCACTAACCGGTGACCTGCCAGTAGATGTGGGAGAGCTAACAAATATAAATACCATGGATGTCTCAGGAAACATGCTTTCCGGAGAAATTCCTGGAACCATTGGGCTTTGTTTAAGTTTGGAATATCTCTACATGCAAGGAAATTCTTTCCAAGGAATCATTCCTTCATCTTTGGCTTCCTTGAAGGGACTCCAGAAATTAGATATTTCACGAAATAATCTCACTGGAGAAATTCCAAAAGACCTGCAAAGTTTAAGGTATCTATTATATTTAAATCTTTCTTTTAATGATCTTGTTGGTGAGATTCCAACAGAAGGAGTTTTCAGAAACGCAAGTGCAATGTCATTGATGGGTAATACTAAGCTTTGCGGTGGTGTGCCAGAACTCCATCAACCAAAATGCCCTACTAAAGCAATGAAGAAAGGAAAGTCCACTGCTATTAAGTTAGCAACCATAATTCCTTGTGTGATTTTCTTTGTCCTGTTGATGTTGACCTTCCTATTTGCTTATCGAAGAAGAGTATCAAAAAAGAGCTCGTCTGCTGCACCCATGGAAATTGATGGCCTTGTAAATGTATCTTACCGGAATCTTTATGATGCAACAAGTGGATTCTCTGCCCATAACTTAATTGGATCTGGCAGCTTTGGTTCAGTGTATAAAGGATTTCTCAATCAAATGGAAAGACCTGTGGCTATTAAGGTCCTCAAACTTGGAGCAAATGGTGCTTCAAAAAGCTTCATTGCAGAATGCAAGGTGTTAAGGACAGTGAGGCATCGGAATCTGGTTAAGCTATTAACATATTGCTCTAGCGTTGATTACAAACAAAATGAATTCAAAGCTCTAGTTTATGAATTCATGGGTAAAGGAAGCTTGGAGAAGCAGTTGCATCACGATATCCACAGCGATAATCAGTCGATAAACTTGAATTTTCTTCAAAGACTGAACATTGCAATTGATGTGGCATCTGCATTACATTACATTCACGACCTTTGCGAAATTCCAATCATTCATCGTGACATGAAGCCTAGCAATGTTCTTCTCGATGATGACATGGTTGCACACATAAGCGATTTCGGTTTAGCTAAACTCTTCTTGAACACCAACGATGCATCTCAAACTCAAACCAGCACAATTGGAATAAGGGGGACCATTGGTTACATGCCTCCAGGTAACATCTAAACTAGTTCTACTTTTAATTAATGATAACAAAAAGTAAACTTTCATTTTTTTTAAAAAAATTGTAATTTTGTAAATTATACATACATTTTCTCATATCAGTGTCAATTGCAACAACCAAATTTGGTATGGAGTCATTTAGTTATATTCATATATGTGCTCATCAATTATTTAGTTTTTCTATTGTACTTTGTTTGCTTGCCAATTGATAGTCCTTTGAGTGTCACAACATTGATGTGCAACTTGAGACATTACCTGAATAAGTTCTATAAAATGCAGAGTATGGAATGAGTGGTACTGCATCAAAAGAGGGCGATGTGTATAGTTTTGGGATCCTTGTATTGGAGATGTTCTCAGGAAAAAGGCCAACAGATAAAATATTTGAAGGCCATTTAAATTTGCACAACTTTGTGAAGGATACACTGCCAGAAAGACTAGCGCAGATCACGGACCCAACCCTTCTCTCAAGTGGAATAAAAGAAACACCAGCAACAAATGCTAGAAAAGATGTGCAAATAGAAATACGTGCAGAAGCAGAGTCAACCAATAATGGGAACCTGATCCAAACAAGCATTGCTAATGAGAAAGGTTGCTTGCTTTCGGTATTCAAAGTTGGAGTAGCATGTTCAACAGAATCACCCAAAGACAGAATGAATATGAGGGAGGTTGTTAAAGAACTGCATTTGATTAGAAGCACTTTCCTGGGAATTCGAATCTATGGATAAACGCAGGCAAGTAAATTGCAATTGTCTAAAGTTTCTTTGTCTTTTAATATAACCAATAAAATTGATAAATGTTGTTGCTGATAATCAATTAAAAACAATTTCTTGTCATTTTATGAGTTATGGGTCGTTTGAAGTCAAAATGTTAATATTTTTCAGAAAAAACTAATTTATTTAAAAATAAAATTTATTCTTTCAACTTTAAAATGAAATTCAGGTTAGTCAAGAGTTGCCACCTATTAATATAGTTGAAAATACTTCCTTAAACAAATCCATTTTTTCAATTAATTGTCTGTTATAAATTTGAAACAGATTACTAGAGTAAGTATGAATTACCATCTCTAGACCCTGTTCGATAATATTGGTTGTTTTAATAGCGGTTAATTATTTTAGTAACTGTTAGTTATTTATATAATGATTTAAAGCAAAAATATTCGGTAAAAATAGCTATTGGATTGGTTGTTAAATATAAACTAGTTTATCATCTTGTTGACTTTAGTCAAAACGCTCCTTTAATCTCTAAAAGCTAGAAAAAGTAATTTTTCATGGACTGCTTCCTCAACCTCTAAATAGTAGTATAAACATTATGCTGCCGAACAGTATAAATAAGAGAGATAAAATTTAACTATAAAAACAGTGACTAAAAGTATAGTTCAAAATGCTTCCAGGATTTCAATTGATACATGAAATTTTTTTCTTTTTTATAAGCAAAAATTATTACATGAAGTTGTTAATATATTCTTGCTTAATTAGAATTCTTCTCCTTTTGTCGCTCATATTGACTAATTTTACTAATTTCTTTCTTCAATTTTCAGGAGAAAAACATTTACTGAAGAATTCAGAAGACTAGCTCCTGCGTCTCCTTTACTAAGCCCTTGCAAAGTAAATAAAGTTGTATTTATATTTTTCTGAACATCTCTTGTTGGCACAAGAAAACTTCCAAGGCATGCAGTTGCCTTTTATTTTTACCATAAAGCGATTATGTATGATGTAAAACTTTGGCACCATCATATATGTATGTATGCTTTTATATTATGTATGTTCTATTATATATGTATGCTTTTACTAATAAATTGATGTGCCTTAATTATCAACCATCATCATTAATTTCCTTTTTTTTTTTTTTTCTGGATACCACATGTATAAACTCGTCCATTTTCAGTTGTCTTTATCCTTTCAAAATTTTTTAATAAATAAAATGATATTATTTTAAATTCATAATTTATTAATAATTTATATATATAATTTATTAATAATTTATATATATTACAATCATATATCCAAATCCCTTATTTTAAATTTATTTTTTTCCTCTTTTTATTTTAGTTTTGTTCTTCTTCGTGCCATTATATCTTTCCTAAATTGTTATATATATATATATATAAGTGATACTTTTTTATAGATGTGATCATATTTTAATTTATTTTTTTAAATATCAGGTACTTTAATTTGTATGAATTATCTAATTTTAATAATATATACATTTTAATTATATTGATCTAGAACATTATAATTGGTCTATTGTTATGAATTGTTTTAATAAATTTATAAGAATGAAAGAAAAGATTTAATTAAAAATTTAATTTTATTGACAAATAATGTAAAATCAGTGACGGATCATCGATGGATTTTCGATGAATTATTTTAAAAATAATCAAAATTAGTGATAAATTAATGATGGATTAGCAACAGCATTGGCAAATTTCTTTGACGGTCATGAGATTTGGCAATAGTGACCACGTCACTAAAATAAGTGATGGCAAAATAACGTCGCTAAGTTTGTCGCTAAATGTAGCAAAGGCGAAAATTTTTTACTATTAACGAAAGTATCAGTAATAAATTTTTGTCCATAAAAATTCATCATTAAGCCTTCATCAACAAAAATTTTATATCCATATTTGAAATTTTTTTTTTTTAGTGTTATATAAGGATGAGCATTCAGTTAACCGAACCCAATTTTCAGCTAAATAAATTATTATTCAACTCTAAAAATATTAACCGAGCCGAACCGAACAGAAATTGAATCGAAAATATTTGATCGGTTATCGAAAAATAAAATTTATATTATCAATTATTCAATAAAATATTAATAAATATATATTTATAATCCTTTTGTATTTATAGAAAATAAAAAATGAGATTTAATATTAATAAAATAATAATTATAAGTTAAATATTATTATAAAATTATAAAATAATAATTACAAATAATATATTGTTAATAAAATTATAATTTTTATATTAATTAATAAGAATTCAGTTATTTCGATTAATTTAATTATTAAATCAAAGATAATCAAATCAATAATAAAATTTATAATTTTTGATTATTACTAATAAAAATTAAACAAAATTAAATTTACTCTTATAAAAATAATTAAATTCTATCAGTTTAATTCAATTATTCGATTATAAAGCATGATATATATGCATTATTGTTGAAGTATATTAGAGTTGAAAGGAGCTCCCCACTTGATATGGATATGTCTGTATATACTTGTGTTGTTCATGTTGTGGGCTTTGTTTGAGTTGAGGGTGAATTGTGCTCCTCGTTTGTGTATTGTTTGTGCTTGAACGGGTTGGGTTAAGTTATGCTTTCCAATGGGTTTCTTGAGTTGGGCTTCTTTTGTGAGCTCTCTTGTTAGGCTATGTACAATTTAGTTAATAATTAAGCAACTAACTAAATCAAACTGTAATTTGTTTCAGTTACCATGTAATTTGGATAAAGCGAAGAGAAAAATCAAGAGAAATAAAAATAATAATAATAATAATAAGGTTAATGATATATATGTTTTCTGTTATTGGTAAAATGGTAAAATAGTACAAATTTAAACAAGGCTTCAAGGAGAGAAGCTTAAGTTAATAGATCAAAGATCAAATTAACAAAATTATTCTACCAAACTGGGCAAAAGCTTTCTTCAGTGTACCAATTTCATGTGACCCACTAAGCTTTTACCATCAAGTTTGCTGCTCACAACCAGCTTCACAAATTCTTCATGTGTTAAGGACTTGTAATTTGGTGTCTCTTCCTTAACAAGATCTTCCAGAGGTGCTATAATGCTCTTCAAATTTGGACCATGAAATGCTGCAATTGAAAGCCTTTCGTTTTCTGGGTTTACAGCAGCTCTGTGCTCTATGCTCTTATATTTCCCATTGCTCATTATCTGCTTCAATAAGAATCGTGGATTTGAAATTCAAAATTCCATTTTCGTGTTATTGAGAAATTCAAACTCAAGATCTCTCACGTTCCTAAAGATAACTCCAATACTACTAAACTAAGCTCATTGATGGATAAAAATAATATTAAACTGGGCCTAAGTACTCTAAAGAAAGTAGCGCAAATGATGTTAATTACCTCAATGATGTCACCAATATTGACAATAAAAGCACCAGGGATGGGTGTGATGGGTACCCATTTACCATTTTTCTTGATTTGTAATCCTTGAACTTCATTTGCTTGAATTAACAATGTCAATCCAGTGGAATCAGAGTGAGTATTTAGGCCCATGACCTTGTTTGCCTCTACACAAGGTGGATAATAGTTCATTCTTATCGCTTGTGTTCCATCTTCAAATATGCTTCTAAGCTTCTCTGGGTCTATCCCCAAATTCCTGCCCATCAACCGCAACAAGCATACTGCAACTCTTTGCACCTCTGATGAATACTTGTCAAAGGTTGCTCTAATACAAATTAAGTGACCAACATAAAACAGGAGACTCAATAATAAAACAACACCATGGGCATCAATATATAAGCCAGGAGAGAATAAAACAATAAAAAAACTATGGATTTATAGCTAGACTATCAGTTGAGATTATGCATTCAGTTATTTTTCTATTCAGTTTTTAATAAAAGGTTATACTTTATGATATATTATTATATACTATTAATAAAAATATTACATTTTTATATATCAATATATAATTCAAAATCTTTTTTTATATATTAATAATTAAAAATTAGAAGGTTAATTAATTTAATTATAATGTTTTAAAAAACATAAAAATATTTAATTTTAATTATGAAAATTAGCTTAGTATTTATAAGTTAATTTGAACTTATAAATATTTAAAATTTTTAAAAAGTTACGTGTTTGATTAAAGTATTTATAAATGACTAATAATTAATTTATAACCATATTTATTATTAAATCAGAAGGTTAATGATAATCAAAAGTGGATATACTAAATAATTTAGATTTTTAATTATAATCGAATGGTGGTTGCCCTGTAATCATTAGCTCTACTGGCTTCCCTGTCAATCTTAACCAACTAACTATGATCAAAATTAAATTGATTTATATGAAAAAATTAAAAATGAATAAATAGTAATCTTGTAAAAATTAAATGAAAAACAACCCGGAAATCAAAATGAATCAAATCGTGATATAATAGAATATATTTCCCTTTAACAAAATGATTTACCTAAAAGAAGTGCGAGTAGTAGGCCAAAATCGCATATTTCTTATTGAGGCAGGCTTGGAAAGAAGGAAAAGCATGTCACCCCAATCAAGCTTTTGCTCTTCAGAAACAACAAAGGCTTGCCCATACCCTTGAATATCATTTGGCAGCTGAGCACAGGACATCTTCTCCTCCAATGGCAGCTTAAAGAACTCTTTTATCTCCATCTTCATATTCTCTATCACTTCTGCTGGAACCCCATGATTTATCAGCTACATCAACCATTATTTACAGTTACTTCAGAATCCAAAAACACAGAGAATTCTGTTAAGGGTAGATGGGATTTTAATGGATACCTGGAAAAATCCCCAGTTTTCGCAGGCCCTGTGAAGCTCACCCAGTTCATCACCATGGCCTGATTGATTTCGAACCAACTTGCTCATATCAATCACTGGAATTTGGAGAGATTCATCCATGGAAACCTCGTCAAATTCCAGGTCAGGCCGGATGTATCTGTGTGGTATGTCCTTGAGCTTCTTGGAAGCAAGTGCCTGCACATTCTCAACAGGAAGAGAACCTCCTACGTCCTTTGTCCACCCTTCTTCGTTCCCCATTTCTCCAATATTCCTTACTCTTTTTTTTTTCAGAGATAATCTACCTTATTTAAACAATTCTATATATCCATGGACAGACCTATTCGTGATATCAATCCAACTAAAAATGAAAGAAACTACACCCATTGGCCAAGCACTTTGTCATTAAAATGAATAAGACATTTATTTCTTGTTGATGGTATAAAAAATTTGGTGGAATCTGACCTAAGCATTGATTCGGCAGTTTTGTATCTTGTGGAAAGTTGCCTCATTTATAAGGATCAATCTAAGTTAGATGGTATGATCGTGTTGGCAGTTAGTGAATAGGGATCAGTTGGTGAAGGATCCAAACTCTGAAAATTTTTAGAATATAATAGTTTTATTTTGATCATAAAAATTAATCTAAAAATTGTAACATTTATCAAAGTCTTAGACTAAATTTATCTATAAAGTTAAGAGTTCAAATACTAAAATTATCAAAAGGGTTTTACTGCATACCACCATGGCCTAACTATAAATTAATCTCATCTCATCCATACAAATAAGTAAAGACACCACGTAATAAAAAATTAAAAAAAAAAAGCAATTGCTCAACTAAACCAATTAATCCATCAAATGATTTACCTCATTAAACTTGAATTTAAGTTTATTTAAAAAAAATAAAAAAGAAAATTCAAGTTTCAACCTATTTTACATTGTCTTTTATCTATTGGCTTGGCTGGACATTGCAATATGAGGTAATTTCCTGATCATCAAAAACAAAAATCGTAATATTTCCTCTTTCGTATCCCTGATAATTGCGATTTTGTTGCAATTGGGTTATGATTTGCCATATAGACAAGCCTAGATATGCATGCTACAACCGTCTACCCTTCAATTGAATTTATTATTAAAAATTTTTAAATTTTAATTCCATTTCATAAAAAATTCTTTTAACACGGTAAATTTTTATATTAAAAAAAATTTTACTAAACTATAACATGATTTTTATAAATATAATTTTAGTACTTTTCAATAAAGATTAATCTCTTTTCTATTAGCATATTGTTATAATGGTATTTGTGCTTTTGTTATAGTTCAGTGATTAAAAAAGTCTATATTTTTTAAGTGTGAGTGAAATCAGGTAAAAAGATATTCTATTATTCTTTTCAATCCTAGAAACTCGATGCAGTTTATTAGAAGAATTTTTATAAAATAAAATTAAAATTTAAAATTTTTTTAATAATAAATTAAAATTAAAAAACAAAAAAAAAAATCAGAAACCTATAAAATTCTTAAATCATAAAGCACCCAAGTTTCCAATAGCACAAGACGACGATAGAATCATCCATGCACCATTATTAATATATTGTAGTAGAAATTTTAATTAAAATTGAAGGGGTTACTTCTATGCAAGTCACAGTCCTCTGGTTTCAAGAAAATTATTCCCTAGCTAAATCCAGATGTACGATCCAATCATGCATACGTCTATGCGTGATATGACTAAATTATGTCCTCTGCTTGCCGACTACTCTCTCTCTCTCTCTCTCTAATTTCACTGTACTCTAATTCTCACTCTCATATAGATAAAAATAAATAAAATATATGTGAAAATTATACTATTTAAATTTAAATTTAATTAATATATTTAATATTTAAATATATTTTAAATTTAATTAAAATTTATTCTCAATTATTTTAATATGTCTCAAATTTAATTATTATTATTAAAAAAATATTAAAATTTATTTAATTTTATATAATTTAATGAATAATTTACATAAAAAATATTTTTATGTATAATTTATATTTAAGAAATTTAATAAATCTATAAAATATTTAAGTTTTATTTTTTAAAATATAATATATAAAAATTTATAAATATTATTATAAAAAATATATTTTATATTTAATTAATTATTTATATAAACGGTTTAAATACCTAATAGTCAAAACTCAAACCCATCACAGATATTATTTTTCAAATTCGAACCCATCTCAAATCTAAATTATATACTATTTAAATTCATCTTATTAGGGTTTAATCCAACTGGATATACATAAATATCCTATCAATTGCCTTCTATACTATCATAACAATCTTTGTGCCCTAGATTACTCTCTTCGTCATCGTCGCTAGTTTTCTTTATAAGTTTTAGGTTTACTCATTAGGACCACACATAGATACATGTCCATTGATTATTGGATTGTCATTCCATATACGATATTCTATATAGAATTATTATTTTATTATATAATTTTTCCTCGTATTAGACTTAAAAAAATAAAATAAAATAACTTGGAACAAAATTCAAACTTAAATTTTTTTCGAAACCAATTATTAAATTGTCTCCTTTAATTGAAATATGTGTAGTTGATTCGGAAATTAAAACTTTGTTAATTTGTTGTGCTTAGTCACACAATTTTTAATAAAATATTATACGAATGGGAATTTATATGATTTATTTTATGGAAATGAAATTGTGCTATACGGAATTTTTTATGCCATATTTGGCTTACTTTTTCTTCTAGTTTTGATATTCAAGGGAAATTTGAAGGGCGCAGGACGTCATCAATTCTCCTTTGCTGTTATTGTTCAATCTTTGCATAGGAGTTTGCAACAGCACGTTAGGTTCCACATGCCTTGCTTTAGCTATTTTTAATTTATTTGCCCATTGGCTTTCCTAAATTGCAAGAACAATGAACAAAGGAGATCATGGATGTGTGTGTATATAAGTGCATATGTACACATCAATATATATAGGCTAATTAGATGTGAAGTGTGTGTAAATTATATAAAAATAAAAATTATATTAAAGTTATCATGATTTTAACAATGATCTATTTCTATTATTAACTCATATGTGCATGTGTTCTATCTATTAATAAAAAATTAAAGAAAAAAAGGCTAAATCTTTTCACTAATTGTTAATTATATCTAAACATTTTGAGCCACATATCTAAATCATTAAAATTAGTAGTAATTATTGCCGTCCCTCAAAATTTATAGCAGCAAAATGGAAAAAATAGTAAATTATTATTTAATTCATTTTGTTATTCACAATAAAATAAATTGACTATAAATTATTATTTTTTTTAAAATAAATTAAAATTTTTCACCGTAAAATTAAAATTTTTTAAAATAAATTAATTTGTAAAATATGAAACTAAAATTTTATTTCACCGTCTAGTAAAAGATTTTTCAATAATATTTTTATTATTTTATGGATTTCACAAAAATTACTATACTAATTTATTATTAATGTTATTTTACGTAGAAGTAATAAATTTTGATGTGGTTCATTAATTTGATCTGGATATGTTGGATTTATAGTGACTTGTAACTTGTTTTAATTACATAAAATTTGAAATAATTTGAACTTAATCACTCGTAAAATTAACAATATAATTAAAAGTTAAACTCAATAATTTATATAATGTAATTTGAAAATTAATTTTTTCAACTAATTAATATTTTAAGTCAAAATACTCACAATTCTTATATTAAGTTGTTTTCTTTTTTTATATAAAAAGTTAGAATTCTTATATTAAGATCTATTTGAGATAAATTTCAGCTTGCCTTTGATATATCAAGTAATAAAGGATTTCGATAGAATGAGGAAATATCACTTGAAGATGTACTTAGATGGTTGGAAAGGCTTGAAATTGTTTAATGAAGCTGAAGTCTCAAGTAGGTTCTTAGTATGTTATTTCATAAGGGTTTGTACAAAGATAAGAAGTTGATTGACCAAGAAAACTATTTTCCTATAAAAGTTTTTCAAATCCAAAGTTTTAAATAAGTTTCATTCTTCATGATTAAGATTGTTAAAGCTCCAAAATGAATTTTTAAATGTCCTTTTGAAACCTCAAATTTTGATAAGCATAAGCAAAATTAGATGTCTAATTTTGAAATTAGACAATTAATTTTCTTTATGCCAAAATTGGCCCTTAGACAAATAATTTTGAAATTAGACATCTAATTTCCTCATCTCCATAGACCTGATACATATCGCAAAAGGACAGAATTTTACATATCAAATCAAACCAGTTTCTTGATATTTGTGACTCTAACAGCTAGTTTTTCAAATGACACTATAAATACATGATTTTTACTTATGTTTTAGTATTGAAAGTCATACTTTAAGTGAGAAATTCTAAAGTTGTTCTTGAGAGCTTTTAATATTGAGCTGAAATTGTTCTTGAGCATTTTCTTAGCAAATCTACTCTCTCATTCTTTAATAGCCATTCAAATCTGTAAATTTGAGTTGAGGGTTACTTCCAAACACAATCAAAATCCTTTTCAAAGGAGTTGTAAAGATTTCCAAGCACATAGGTGAAGCTTGAATTGAGTTTAAGAATGAGGATACTCCTGTAGAGGTTGGCCAACCACCCATGAAGCTTGTTGAAGCAAAAGGCTTTACTTTTGTACTTGAAAAGAGTCACTTAGTAGAGAGGAAAGCTCAAAGAATGATTTTTGAGAAAGTGGATATAGGCATTGGAGACCGAACCATTATGTGTTCAGTCTTCTCAACCCTACTCTTAATATTTGAACACTTTAACTTGCTCATTTTGATATATATGTGCTGAGTTATTTGCTTAGATGTTTACTTCACACATTAGTATGATTTTTAAGTATGGCTGATGCTTGAATAAAGTTGATTAATTTATTGAGTTGTGATCTTTTTTGCCTGTGCTTTATTGTTTCAAAGCTTCAAAAAAGAGGATATATTGCGTGTTTCGGCTGTTATTGTTTGAATTAATTGTTGAGCTTCTTTGCTACACTTGAACACCATTTCAACACTCATTTAAGTGTCTAGCTCTAAGCAAGAGCCAAAAAAATTAATTATAGTCCACTTCACCCCCTCTTTTGGATTCTTTTTTGGGACAACATTTTTTAAAATATTAAGGAATATTAATTATTTTTTTCTAATTTTACTCTTATATCTACCAAACACAATAATTTTTTTATAATTTGCTAAAACTAATTTTATCATCTCTTTTAATTATGTGAGATAAAAGATAATTTAGTCAAATTAAGAATTATTTTCTTATAATTTAAGTGATTTAGTTATTTTCCTAATCAGTGTAAAAAGAACCTTAAACAATAAATAAAAGTGAATTGTGTTGTTTCCTTTTTTCTTTTTATTTTCCCCTTAAGTTATAATAAAATATGTTTCCTTCTTTGCACATTCCTCTTTGTCCTGAGCTTTATTGCGAATTAGTCAATTCCCGTGTCCTGCCCAACCCTTGGAACAATTTACAATTATTTTCTTTCCAATTGAGCTATGCAACCATTTTAAACCAAACATTTCACAGATGACTCAAACCAGACAAAAATTACAATTATTTAACAGCAGCCATTAGCAATAGACATTATTCTAACGTAATATCTTCAAATAAAAATATAAGTAATTGCATAAATAAATGTTGGGAAAGGTTGGCGATGGAATCAATGGTGATTAGTGATGGATGTAGAGATTCAATTTGGGAGGTCCAATTAAAACATGGACCTTTTCTTTCATATTAGATTGATAGCTCATTGATAGATGCATTTCATATAGTCATTTAGATTAAGTTTTATAGTCATTTTATCTATTTATTAGTCATTTTGAGTCAATTTTATTAGTTATTTACTTAATTTTACATAATTTTCAATTTTTTTATTAATTTGTAATTTTATTTTTGTTTTGTAGACAAAATGATGTTTTGAGGGACCAAAAGGTAATTTTGCAAGTGAGAGTGAATTCCAAGGTCTAAAAGTGCAAAAATTGAAGTCTAGAATTAAAGATTTTTTAAAGACTGCCAAAAGTTACATAATGAGCTGCACAGCCTATATAGTTTGTGCCCAAAAAATCAAAAAAATTCTTAAGTTGTCAAAAGTTATTGTTATAATAAGCATGCAAATCTAAGACATACACACAAATCACACAATATAGAAAAGAGAAGAATAATAATATAGGATTTAACGTGGTTCAACCGTAAGGTCTACGTCCACAGGCAAGACAAGAGAAAAAAGTTCTACTATGATGAAAAGAGTAAGATACAATCACTTAGAACTCTCAAACCTTAACCCCAGTGTGTTTCTCAAATATCTCACAACTCTAACGTAAAGGGTATAATATTACAATATTTATGCTGGTCCATACCGCGGAGGTGTTGCTCCCGCACCCCCAAGGGGATCAGTGGTAAGCTTCGAGCCCAGACCTATCGGCCCATGCCCTTCGCTGCTACCACAGATCTCACTTTTTATCCCAATCAAGTTGCAAGGCAAAACTATCGGATCGGATCACAATTCAGATCCATGAAAAATATATCCAAAATTCAAACCACAAAAAATAACAGTTGCATAGCCTAGTGCATAGGCTATGCACTATCTAATGCAAGAGACAGGTGAAACATTGCAACTCTGCCAAAGTGTGCATGGCTTCCTGCATAGCTTATGCACCTTCACAGAGGATGAATTCAAGCTTGTCAAAATCTGCATGGTCTCATGCATAGATTATGCAATAGTTTATGCAACTGACTAGAAAATCTCCTAATCTTGCCAAAATGTGCATGACCTTCCGCATAGCTTATGCAAATGCTTATGCACCTTCACAGAAACTCTGTGAAGCTTATAGAAACATGCATAGGGACGTGCATGGCCATGTAAACCTGTCTTCACTCATTCTTTCGAGTTCTGACTCTGTATAAGATATTGTATGGGCATAGTTTCAGCCATGCAATTCCTCATTAATTGACTGAAGAGGCAAGTTTTTGTCACACGTGTATGACCTCACCAAACACCATTTTAATCCATTTGTGGGGTTGATGTCAGGGCATATAAAAAGGCATTATTACCTCATTTTGCAAATGAGGAGAGAAAGATGGAGAAAGCAGGAAACAAAGGAACTGCCAATTTCGTTATTTTCCATCTAAAGCTCTAATTCTTCTTCTCCACCATTTTCTACACTTCTTGCATCGGGTTTCTTCAATTTTAATTCTCTTTTCATCTTTTATTTCCTTATTTTGCTAAAATCATTGTATCAAACATGAGTAATGAGTAGTTCTTTTTAGATTCTGGAGTTTGGTATATAATTTTTGATATATTTTGAGGATTTGAGTTGATTTATCCAGATTTTAGAGGTATTATGAGGTTTTATCCATTTCTTGTGTACTTAATGACATGTTTAGTGTAGGATCCCATCAAGTATTGTTCTTAATCATTGATTAAAGCATTGAAAGGAGAAAACTCAGTGATCGATAATCAAAAAATTGGACTTAATTAACTTAGATCTATAAATAGATTAAAGATTAAAAGGATTAACAGATTGATTAAGGAACCTAATGGGTCTTAATTAATTTTAACTCTATGAAAGTAGGATTAAATTAATTAATGCACTTTTTGTCTTACTCGAAAGAGTATTCAAAGGATTTAAATATTAATCTCCTTGACACCCATAATTTTCATGTATTTAGATAATCAATTTAAAATTCCAAACAGCTCAAATATGAAACCCAAAACTCCGGAATCACCTTTTTATCATTGTTATTCGTTAATTTTTATTGCTTATTACTTTAATTCTTGCCATATTTCATTTTACTGCATTTATTTCTTGCCATTTTAGTGATACTTGCCATTTAATTAATTTCTTTACTGAACTTGCATCTATGCATGTTAAATCTACAATCTCGTCATTTAATTAATTTTTAGTTTAAATTTAATTCATATTAGTAAATTCTTATATCAAAAATTCAATTTATAACACAACTCTTCAAGGGAACGATAACTTTCTTGTACTACTTAAACGACCCGTGCACTTGCGGTTGGTCTACATCACTCTATATGTTAGACCACATTCTTGAATTAGAATGAATATTTTCTATATTAATTATAGGTTACTCAACAATTATTTAGGTGCTGATTGAACAGATTGATTGACAGATAACTATAATTTTATTATGGTTGATATTTTTTTATAGAATCGTCTCATATAACTATAAAAATAAAAACATTCAATGAACATAGGGTGAAAAATAAGCACCAAAATTTTTTAAACAAAATTGACTTGTAAAAAATTAAATAAAATTGTTGTTAATTTAAAAATACAATAAATATTTAATAATATGAATTATTAAATTTAAAACATATTGATGGTTTAAAATTAAAATGTTTATCCAATTTATCTGAAAACAGTAAAATAGAATTATAGAAAATAAAAGGCTAAGATGTTATCCGTCACAAAGGAAAAACCTATTGATAAATTTAGCAGCAATTTAACTCGATATATTAGTTTTTACTTAGTGACGGAATTAGCCATTGTTATATTTATTAAGAAATAATTAAACACAACATCATTAAGTTGTTATAAATTAGAGACGGCTTAGCTATGGATTTTTTTTTTAATATAAACTTAAATTATAACGATGGATTAGACTAATATAGTTTTTCTTTTTAATTTCCTTGTGATTTTATAAAATTATTTTAGTAATTTTATTATAATATATTTATATAGAAAATTATTATTTATAATTTCTATTGATAAATTATTTTTTAATAATATTAGCACAATATTATTAAACTTGGTGAAGTTGGGCCAAGATACAGGTGGGTCTGTCGTAGGGATCGTCAAACTTGGTGTGGCAGTGGCGTGATGGTTAGTCAACAATGGGAAGGGAGAGGAGTCTGGAATAGTTTGTTGGTGTTCCAATGCTACTAGGAAGAATGGGTCGGAGGAAGGAAAATGGACTGTGGGTTGGTGAGAAGTTGAGGGTGCGGTCAAAATGGGTTTTTGGGGAGCTCTATTTTTTGATTGAAGGAGACTGTGTCTAATTAAATAACTTGATTTTATTGCTGAAAGTTGTAAATTTTAACTTGACAATAAAAGCAAATATAGCAATGACTTATGACTACTATTATGACAGTGATTTTCGGCAATTGCCTTATATTCATTATGTAGTAGTAGTATCAGCAATTGATATGAAATTTAATATTTTTATTATTTTTAAAAAATCATTTTCTAAAAAACTTATTATATTTTATTTTAATTTTAGCTTTTATTCAAATAAAAACTAAAAGTAAAGTAATTTTATGATCACGATATTCCTATTATAAATATATTTTATTTAAATCATTTGCATCAAAATTATAAATTTCAAACTATATAAGTTAATATAATGAAAAATTTTATAATAATGTTATTTTAAAAAATATTAATTAACCGTTTAAAAGATATATATATATATATATATATATATATATATATATTATTTGGACGTATATCAAGGAGATTTTTGTATTTAATGATTATAGCTATTATTTTTTTAAGTATGTGATATTTACTAATTATGATTTCATTTAAAAAAAAAAGATGGAGTGAATTTAAGAATTTTGGGTTGAGAATAAATTTTATAAAGCCCTGTTCGGTAACAACTTTTAAGGTAACTTTTAATGTTTTGATCAAAGTCAAAATAATACTTATCTCATTTATACCGTTCATTGACATAGTATTTATACTAGCTTTTAGAAATAGAGTAAGTGGTTCATGAGAAGTTATCCCTCCTAACTTTTAGAGGTTGAGAGATTGTTTTGATTAGGATTAATAAGATTTTTACATTTAACAGCTAATTCAATAGCTATGTTTACCGAACATTTCTATTTTAATAGCTATATAGACAACTAATTACTGACAGCTAATATCTAACAGCTAATAGCTATTGAAACAACTAATATTACAGAACAGAGCTTAAATTTCAGCTTTGTTATTCCAATTAATTGGGACCTAATCTCTTTGCAAAGCAAGAAAGAAATGCACAAAATATTTATTTTATCATTAGTTTGCTAAAATCTGTTTGTATATATTTTTGTTACTCAGTTTTCAATTATTTTCATTTGGTTAAAATTTTCTTTTAAAAGGTTATCTGGGCGACTATATGTCAGGACCCAACCTATGGGCCGGACCGGCACTAGGACATGGGCCAGCCTAAAGCCCCCGAGGCCCGTAGTAAGCCTAACTATTCATTAATCCAACTCTAAGGCCCATTTGGGCCCAATATCAAGAAATCAACCGGACGGAGTCCGGCCATAAAGTGGACCTTTCAACGGGGAGTTTTTGGCTCACCCGACCTGTAAACAAAATATATCATCAATTGGGGAGCTCAGCTCACCCTCCACATACTCATCAGCATAAAAATAAATGGGAGCTCAGCTCCCTCATCCAATCCATCAAACAGGCATATCATTATATGTTTACAGGTCCAACATTATAATAATATTACAGACCAAAATCAAATAAATACTTCTAACACATGCGGAAATTCTAGGAGTTAATAAAATTACACAAACATTGATAAACAACCTGCGAGGAAAGGAAGCAGGTTAACCTAAAAAATATCCTCCTATGGCCTGGAAAAATATTGAACAGGAGTGAGCATTCGATTCAGAGAGTAAAATATCAATTTTAACCATAATCTCTATAACTATCTAAAATCAATGCACCCTGTAGAGTGAAATGCAACATCAACAACATTTTCACATCGTAACATCAAAAAGGTAATTTGGAGCACTCACACACCCTGTAGTATAAATCATAATATATGGGAGCTGATCCCCTATACAGCTCTCTTAAATCCAACCTGGTGCCAGCGAAGAACTCAAGCCGGACTTTCGCTTAATAAACCAAATCGGGGGTCCCAGCGAAGAACTCAAGCCTTGACTACCCCCCGAAGGATCAGGCCCCAGCGAAGAACTCAAGCCGTGACTACCCGTCCTATCCATAGTCCACACCACATCACACGCACGCCAACGCACGCACACTGCTCCAAATTACCACAACAATATCCATGGCACTTTAACAGTTATCAATGCAATATAAATCGTGCCTAAAGTTTATCTACATAGATATATGCATATAAGTGATGCATGGGCATGCTTGAACATATAATAATAGTGAAATTACAATTAAAATTAATATTTTACTCACAGACTTAACAACGGTTATTGTGGCGGCTGGGCGGAGGAAGAAGGCTGTCCCGGCTCACCTGACAATTACATTACAATTATTTAATACAAATGACTCAATAAAAATCAAGAAAAGACCAAGTACGTCCTAAGTTGTGTCGAAAATCCGGTAGAGTCTCCCCTATACCTAGGACCTACCCAACCTGTAAAATGGCTCAAAACACACTTCTATATTCACAATCCATATATCCATAACTCAATCACATCACACAGCCCCTCCTGGGCCCATCAAATCAGTCATTCATCACAATATGTAAAATTTCAATTTAGTCCTTATAATTGATCATTTTTGCGAAAACTACCCAACCAAGCTCTAAAAATTCTAAAACTTTGCCCCGCGGTCCTTAGCAATATTACTAGGCTATTGCAAAAAGAATCATAATTTTCTGAGCTACCACGAATATTTTATGGATTTTTAATCCTATTTAAGCACTAGAAAATTACGAAAAAGCAAGGTTCGGGTTTACCTTTGCCGATTCCGACTTCGGGAACGCGCTCAGGATGTCTGACAATGGGGGGGGCAGCCAAAACTTCGATCCAATTCGGAGACTTTTCCGGTAATGGGTCTGTCTGGCCGGAAATTCACAGACCCGGTCAACTGTCGAATTTCCTCGAATTGAGGATACCTACACGAAGCCCACAACACGGGGGTTAGTACATAAATTTTTCAGAATTTTCTAAGCTCATTTAATGCTCGAAAAAACACTACGAAGTTCCGTGGGACCCACCGAAAAAAGGTGTCGGAAAAATTCAAAATTTATGTCGCCGTGAAGCTCTCGACGAGTGGAGCGCTCTGGTACTCTCGGTTTTCTCGTGGGATTCACGGTTTGCGAGAAATCTAGCCCGAAAGTCAAAATGGGCTAAAACTTCCCGAGCAAAAATTGGACAAACCGCTTGATGGATTTCGGCGTTCTTGGTGTCTATGGAAAGCTCTCACCGAGTAGATGATTTTAGACACAAGACTCGATCCAATTGGTGGCCGAATCGGCCGGATTTTGGCCGGGAAGTTCAGGCGTCGCGCGCGCTGCGCGTCCTTTCTGAGGCCGTTTTCCGGCATTCCAAGCGGCGACCGGCAGTGGGGGAGGACCGAGGTGGGGCGCCGGCGAGGTGGGAAGGCAGGGGAGGCGGCGGCGCGGCAAGGGGAGGAGGGAGGAGAGAGAAAAGAGAGAGAGAGAAGGGAGAGGGGTCAGACGCGCGCGGGAGAAAGAAGGGAGAAAAAGAAAAGGCCGGTCCGATTCGACCGGTCCGATCCGGTCCGGTTCGATTCAGCCGATCCGATTCAGGATACAAAATTTTAAATTTTTTACTCTGCCTCGAAACCGAAAACGAGGTCCAAAAATTTCGAAAAAATTCCAGAAAACTCAGAAAAATACGTAGACTCCAAATATATTTTTAGTTTTGCCACGTGGTCTTTAAATAAATTTTTAAAAATCATTAAAGTTTATATTTTCAGAAAATCGAACCCGATTTTTAAAATCCGAATAATCTCAAAAAAAATTCCTAAAATTTAAATAAAATTAAAATACCAATAATGATCATAAAATAATAAATTTTGAAATTTTGGGGTGTTACACTATACAATAAGGATAATGTTTTTATATAATTTTTATTATATAAATAATAAATTATTTCAATATTCATAAATTTTAAAAAATCAAATTATTAAATTAAAAAAGAAAACTAAAGCTCCATTAATTTCCTAAAAAATAACTTTGTATATAAAAATTGTTTTTCATAAAAAATAAAAAATATATTTTCTATAAAAATAATTTTTGTTGTTTGATTGGAATGTTGAACTAATACTATTTGTTTATGTCATATATGTATAAGTATTTTCACATTTTAATAAAATTATAAAAATTTAGAAAATAAATAATAATTTTTTTCTTTTGAAAAGAAAAAGTTATTTTTATTAAAAAATAATTTAATTTTTCTTTTAATTAAAAAAATATTTTTTATTGACATTTTTTTAGATGTCTCAATTAAAAGCTAAAAAAATACAGAAAATAATTTTCTATAAAACAAATACTTAAATTTGAAATTTTCTACTCCCTCAAAGATTTAAAAAAAAAAAGACCAATCTTATTAAACTATTATTGATTTCATATAAAAATCAAACCCATTATTTATGGTTTTTCCGTTTCTCCTCATCATTTTACTTTCTTCTTATTTCTTGCCCAACCTATTATTTATGACTACCCCATTCTTTTTTTTACTCATCTTTTACTTTCTTTTTATTTCTTTCTTGCCCAACCCATTACTTCTCCATCTTTTACTATTATTTATTTATTTTTTATTATAATAGGGTGTGCGGTTTCGATGTAGTTTGGGGTCTGTCTAGAAATTGATACCGAACTAAAATTTTGATTTCGGTTTAATACGGTTGTCAGTTCTTTAGTTTTGGTTTGGTTCTGGTTCTTAAAATAATTTTATATAATTATTTCTTTAAAAAGTCATACTTAATTAGCATTTAAATTTTGAATTGAGTTATTGATACATAATATCTCATATAATATATTTTTTAGCTATTTCTAAATTATATAATCTTTAACTATAATGTACACATATAATTTAGAATTAAATATATTATATCATATAACATTCTATCATATAATTTATATTTTATCTATTTATTAATTATATAATATTTAACTATAAAATACAAATATAATTAACAATTAACATACATATAATATAATAGTACATTTATAATTAAGAATTATAAGATAATTTAATATATTTATAATTAAAAAAAATAGAGAAATGAAGTATAATATTAGGTTGTATTTAGTTCATAATTATATATATATATTGAAAGTATATAATACATTTAAAAAAATGAAAAAATATATGTATAAATTTTATTCTCGGTTTGATTTTATTTTAATACAATTTGGGTTTGATTTCAGTGCGATTTCAATTCGATTTTTAGTGAAAATTAGAACCTAACGAAAGTATAAAAAAACTTCAGTTCGGTATAGTTTCTATCGATTCTATTTTGTTCTTCGATTCGATTCTCCCAAAAAAGTGCACAACCCCAGCATCTTATATAAATTCGATTTTATATAAAAATAATTTTATAATCAATAAATTAAATATTTTATTAAAATTCATATAAAATTAAATAAGATATGTATAATAAATACAAAAATTTAAATGTAAATATTTAATCTATTTATTTTCACTGTAAGTTTGTGGGTCTGAACCAACCCATAGAACAAGTTATAACAATTTCCCTCGAATTTGTTCAATACTATTAATCATAATCAGCTATTTCACCGATGAGTTAAATGAATTACATAATTTTTATATATTTCTTTTACTTTTTTCATTTTATTGTTTATTTTTTATATTTTAATTTATTTAATTTTTTAATTATGATTATTTATGTGTTTTTTGCAATCATATATTTAACAATGCATTCACTTTTAGTATTTGGCCATTCACTTTCTGTAAACATTATACGTGGCTTATCGTAGTGACTCACTGCATCAAAAATTTCTAAATTATTTAATTCGATAACGATTATAAATAAATAATTATTAAGCTAACTTGATTTTACATGTATATGTCAATTTTGATTCACTAAATTAGATGTAATTATTATTAATATTATAATTTATCTTATAATTAATAAAATTAAAATAATAGAATAAATTTAAACAATATATATATATATATATATATATATATATATATATATATATATATATATATATATATATATCACCCTCCTAAAATAAAGTCAGAAAGTCAAAGATATTTTCAGCATGGATAATCGAAGCAAGAAGTATTTTCAAACATGGCAAACCTAAACAGGGACTCAACAAGCCGAACAAGAAGAAAAGGACTAAACAATAGCTTTGTTCGCTTAAAATGGTGTACAAAACTCTTACCGAGCAAACACACACACATATATATATATATATATATATATATATATATATATATATATATATATATATATATGATATCACCCTCCTAAAATAAAGTCAGAAAGTCAAAGATATTTTCAGCATGGATAATCGAAGCAAGAAGTATTTTCAAACATGGCAAACCTAAACAGGGACTCAACAAGCCGAACAAGAAGAAAAGGACTAAACAATAGCTTTGTTCGCTTAAAATGGTGTACAAAACTCTTACCGAGCAAACACCCAATAATGGATACAACGCAGATTTCTTGGACCGAGCAATAATCTCGCATATAATTCAGTAAAAACAGATATCATGGAGATCCATAAATATCGAACCACAATCACCGCCTTAAACAAAACAACGGCTATTTCCTTTAAAAGCCTATAAATACCAAGTACACTTACTATCTTCGTTACTCTCTATCACAAAAAAATACTTTAGTATCCATTACTTTTACTGTCTCCATTACTCTATGAAAGGATCAAGAACACTAACTTGAATATCGAAGTGATCCACCAAAAAGTCATCCACCTCGTCACTTTTTCTCATTGCAGGTTCACGTTGTCATCTGCGTCTGATCAAAAAGACTATTGTCACCATCAATATACAAAATTTCAAACCCCGCAAATTATTCATAAAATCAAATGACTTATCAACTTAAAGCAAATAGTGAACTCGCCAAACTTCTTTTCTTTATAAATGGATCACGATAATCAGTAATCTGTACTAAGTAATCCTCTCAGCTGCCTTCTAGCCAAATGAAGATTTATGAGCTTTTTCTTGTTTATCTACAAACTTGTTATTTTTCTCTCTTTAAACCTCCAATTCATGCATGCTCATTCTTTAAGAAATGAGACTAATCAGTTTGCTTTGTAAAAATTCAAAGCAGGGATTTCTAGTGATCCATATCAAATCTTCAACTCATGGAATCATTCTCTCCCTTTTAGCCAGTGGTATGGAATCACTTGCAGTCGCTGCCACCAGAGAGTCACTTCAATAGCGTTAAAAAGCCAAAATTTGATTGGATCCATATCACCATATATTGGCAATTTGAGTTTTTTGAGAATCCTTCACCTTCAAAACAACAGTTTCAATGGTCAAATTCCACATGAAGTTGGTAATTTGTTTCGATTGCAGGAATTCTATCTCAATGACAACACAATTGAGGGTGAAATTCCAATCAACCTGACTCGCTGTTCCCATCTCAGGATAATCCGACTGCAGTGGAATAATCTAACTGGAAAAATCCCTGCATAGCTTGGTTCCTTGGAAATGCTTGAACAGCTTCAAATTAGTGCAAACAACCTGAACGGAAAATTCCACCTTCCCTTGGCAATCTTTCATTGCTTATTATCCTTGCTGCAGGAAGGATGGAGCTGGAGGGAAATATTCCAGATGAATTGGGCCGGTTTACAAGCCTAACATTTTTTAGTTTTGCAGACAAAAAACTCTCTGGTATTGTCCCTTTATCCCTTTTTAATATTTCATCTCTTAAAACGATCTCAACTGTGCAAAACAAGTTTCGTGGTAGCCTACCAAACAACATCGGAATTACTCTCCCACATCTCCAGCGGTTACTGTTGGAAGTAATATGTTTTCTGGGTCAATTCCAAATTCACTTTGCAATGCTTCCCAAATAGAGATACTCAGTCTTGGAGAAAACAACTTTGTGGGACAAGTCCCGAATTGTTTGGGAAATTTAAGAAGTCTTTGGTGGCTAAATCATGAAGAGAATAATCTAGGATACAATTCCACAAGTGATTTGGCTTTTTTAACATTTTTGAAAAACTGTAGCAATTTAAAAATTCTATCTTTATATTCAAACAATTTTGGATGTATTTTGTCCAGCTCTGTAGCCAATCTATCAATTCAACTTACTCTGCTATCTTTTACAAGAAATCAAATCACGGGAATTATTCCTCAGGCATTAGAGAGTCTCATCAACTTAATTTCATTGTCCATAGATCAAAATCTTTTCATCGGAGTCATTCCTTTTTCTGTGGGAAAATTAAGAAAACTCCAGGAACTAACATTTGGGAGAATAAAGATTCTCAGGTCAAATTCCATCCTCTATAGGCAAACTCACTCAATTATCTCTACTTTCCATCCCAAGAAACAATCTAGAAGGAAATATTCCTATGAGCATAGGATATTGTCATAGTCTGCAGCATTTGGATATTTCAAGAAATCACCTCAATGGATCTATACCCAAGGAGGTTTTCCATCTTCCTTCCCTATCACGATACTTAAACATATCACAGGATTCATTATCCGGCGACTTGCCAGCAGATGTGGGAAAGCTAACAAATATAAATACCCTGGATATCTCAGTAAACATGCTTTCTGGATGAATTCCTGGAACCATTGGTTCTTGTTCAAGTTTCGAATATCTTTATATGCAAGGAAATTCTCTCCAAGGAATCATTCCTTCATCTTTGGCTTGCTTCCTTGAAGGGTCTCCAAGTATTAGATCTTTCACAGAACAAGCTCATTGGAGAAATTCCAAAAGATTTGCAAAGTCTACAGTATCTATTGCATTTAAATCTTTCTTTAAATGATCTTGTGGGTGAGATTCCAACCGAAGGAGTTTTCAGACATGTAACCGCCATTTCATTGATTGGTAATGATAAGCTTTGTGGTGGTGTGCCAAAACTCCATCAACAAAAATGCCCTACCAAAGTATTGAAGAAAGGAAAGTTAATTGCTATTAAGTTAGCAATCGTAATTCCTTGTGTGATTCTGTATCTTATTGATGTTCTCCTCCGTGCTTGTGTATCGAAGGAGAACATCAAAAAGGAGCTCGTTTGCTGCACATAAAGAAATGGATTGCCCTGTAAAGGTATCTTACTGGGATCTTTATGATTCAACAAATGGATTCTCTGTCGACAACTTAATTGGATCGGGTAGCTTTGGTTCGGTGTATGAAGGATTTCTCAATCAAATGGGAAGACCGATAGCTATTAAGGTCCTCAAGCTTGGAACAAAGGGCGCTTCAAAAAGCTTCATGGCTGAGTGCAAGGTGTTAAGGACAACGAGGCATCGAAATCTTGTTAAGCTGCTTACATATTGCTCCAGCATTGATTACAAACAGAATGAATTCAAAGCTCTAGTTTATGAATTCATGGGTAATGGAAGCCTGGAGAATTGGTTGCATCATGACAGCCACAACGATAATCGGTCAAGAAATTTGGATTTTCTTCAGAGACTGAATATTGCAATTGATGTGGCAACTGCAATGCATTACATTCATGACCTTTGTGAAATTCCAGTCATTCATTGTGAATTAAAGCCCAGCAATGTTCTTCTCGATGATGACATGGCTGCACATTTAAGCGATTTTGGCTTGGCTAGACTCTTCTTGAAGCTCGTTGATGCATCTCAAACTCAAACCAGCTCAATTGTAATAAGGGGGACCGTTGGCTTTGCTCCTCCAGGTAACAACTAATCTAGTTCACGCATTAATGTCAACTGTAATCAAATTTGGTATGAGTCAACCAGTTAAATTCATACGTGCTCTTCAATTATTTAGTTATCCTATTTTACTTTGTTTGCTTACCAGTTGATAGTCCTTTAAGTGACCGAACACTGATGTCCATTGTCCAGCCTCAATGCTTCATATATTAACTGAATATATTCTATAAATTGCAGAATATGGAATGGGTAGCACTGCATCAAAAGAGGGAGATGTGTATAGTTATGGGATCCTTGTATTGGAGATGTTCTCGGGAAAAAGGCCAACAGATAAAATATTTGAAGATCGTTTAACTCTTTGCAACTTTGTGAAGGATGCACTGCCAAAAAGACTTGCACAAATAACAGAACCCTTCTCTCAAGAGGAATGGAAGAAACACCAACAACAAATATTGAAATAGAAGAGAAGACAGAAATACATGCAGAAGCAGAGTCCAGCAATAATAGGAACCTGTGCCTAACAAGTATTAGTAAAGAGAAAGATTGCTTGATTTCGTTATTCAAAATTGGAGTAGCCTGTTCAGCAGAATCACCCAAAGATAGAATGAGGGATGTTGCTAAAGAATTGCATTGATTAGAAGTACTTTTCTTGGAGTTCGGATCTATGGATAATGAAGACAGGCAAGTGAAAAATGCAATGCGCTAAAGTGTTTGTCATTTCAAATCACCATTAAAATTAATTGTGTGCTTTTACTGATAACTCTTTCTTAAAAAGAATATAATCTTCCTTTGTTTAGCTAGTGTAGCCAGAGGTGGCAGAAAGCCAGGTGTGTTCAGATTATTTCCTGCGTGATCTTTTTTTGGCTGATTTATGTCAAGTTATTTTATCATATTCTTGAAACGATTTTATGTCAACGTATGAATTATGAGTTGTTTTAAATAAAAATGTTAATATTTTTTTAGAAAAATTAATTAATTTTAAGCAACTTTATTTATTTAATTTTAAAATCAAATTCTGGGTGGATTGTCCTTGGTCAATTGGCTAATTTTACTATTTTTTTTTTCTTTGGTTTCGGGAGAAATTAAAACATTTATTGAAGAAGTCGAATGGATGGCTAGCTACTGTGTTTCCTTTATTAAGTCCTTGCAGAGTAAATAAAATTCTATTTGTATTATCTTGAAGATCTCCTCCTAGTTTAAGATATTAAAGTTTCATCACTGTCGTATTCTACTATGTGCATGCATGCATAGACAAATAATAAAATTTGGTACCTACGTATTGTCGTTCTATTATATATGCTTTTATTAATAAATTGATGAGCCTTAATTATCAATAAGTATCAGTAACTTCTTATTGATAATCAAGCAATTATTTATTTCACATACCTAAGCTTCATAATCAATCAAAATAGATATCCTTAAATATCCAAGGTCTCACAATTCACATACCACACTTGTTCCTAACCTATAGAGACTGGAATGACTCGAAAAAAATTTAATGAAATTAAAAAATGCTATAAACATTGATATAACAATCCACTGAATGAAGAAAATTTCAATTCAAGCAATTAACTTAAACTCAACATTTAAACATTGGACCAAATCATCCATCATTAACCCTAAGATAATCAGAAATGTTACTGTTGCCTTTGGAGTATGCATGAAAACCAATTTGAAGCCGCATTGCGTGAGTATATAATTAGCAGAAGAATATTATCCACTGCAACTTCTCAATATGCTTAGTTCATGCATATGCATGCACATAATCATCCAGCTTCCTCTTTGCATCCATCTAGGAGATCCAAACTTCCCCGTCCCAGGAAGGAGGAGCAACCACACAGCCATGAAATTGGTGACTACTGATTTACTCTTATTGCTGTAACTGTGATATCCTGAAAGCAACTCTCACTGCTTTTTTGTCGGTCAGTTCCTATTAAGGAATGTTCCATTAGATTTTGTTGGTCAGGTTCTATACTTGTTCTGCAACAAGAAGATGGAAAGATAAAAAGATAATTGGGTAAAGAAAGCAATGGAAATCTGAAATTGTATGCTTCCTAAGCAAAATGCTGGTGAAAACTTGATACTTTCATGTTTTAAACAACCTCTCAAATTACAAACTCAAGCTTCTAGGTGAAAACTTAAAAACAAGTTTCCTGATTCATACTCTTAATATTTCTGAAAATTTCTACGCTGGCATCTGCCATTATAAAAGAAATTACAACATAAATTAGGAGACAAGGTCACAACTAATGGTGAAGAAGTCATACGATGACATTTTAAAAATACACAACAACTAAGTTAATATCATCAGGTCTGTTAATAGCCAATTGTCATCATTAATAACTTCAATATCAGAAACCATCAAAAGGAAAATAGAGAGCTATTCAATAACCATGGAACATTCAAAAAAATCCTACTACCACTACAAGAGAATTAAAATGAACATAGAGGCATGACTAACTAGTATGAAGAAATGTTGTTATGCTCTGCATGTGGAAGTTCTTTTACTTCAAATAAAGAGCTATTCAACAACCATGGAACATCCTACAACTGCTACTCCTAGACTAAAGAATTAAACTAAACAAAGAGGCAAGACTAACTAGTATGAAGAAATGTGGGTAAGCTCTGCTTGTGGGAGTTATTTGTGTTGTAAATGATGTGGCCCAACCGCAAGTGCACGGGTCGTACAAGTAATACAGTAAAGATATCGTTCCCACGAGGAGTTGAGTTAATGATTGAATTTTTGATATAAAAAGTTGACTAAATTGAACTAATTTCAAAATTAAAACAATAGATTGAATGGGTATTGGAGTATGAAGTCTATATGTGCAAAATTAAGAATCTATTCAACTATGTAATGATTTAACTAAAATTGCATCAAATTGAAATAAGCAAATTCAAATATGGCAAGATTTAAAATGGCAAGTAATTAAATTCAATTGAAAATTAACAATGGTAAAAAGGCAATTCCGGAGTTCGGGATTTCATATTCGAGCTATTTTGGGATTTTAAATTGGTTATCCAATCTTGTGAAACTAATGGTTTTAAGGAGATTAATTCTTAACTCCTTTGAATTCCCTTTCGAGTGAGACAAAGAGTGCCTTAATCAATCTAATCCTACTTTCGTGGAGTTAGAATTAATTAAGACCTATTAAGTTCTTTAATTAATCTGTGAATCCTCTTAATCCTTAGTCTATTTCTAGATTTAAGTTAATTAAGTCCAATTCCTTGATTATCTATCACAAGGCCTTCTCCTTTCGGTGCTTCAACCATGGATGAAGAACATTACTTAATGGGATCCTACACTAAGCATGTCATTAAGCACACAAGAAATGAATAAAACTCATTAAGACCACAAAATATGGATTACCCAATCAAAATCCACAAAATATCTCAAATATTACAACCCTTACTCCAGAATCAAAAGTAAACTACTCACTATCCATAATGCTTACAAGATATTATGAGTTTATAAGGAAATGAAGCTTTAATCTAAGCTAAGAAATAAAAAATTAAACACTAGAAATGTAGAAAAATGTAAGAAAAGAAAGAAATCTGCAAATCTTGGTTGAAAATGGTGTGGAAGGTGAAAGTGACTCTTCAAATTCTGCCTCTCCTCTTCCTTTCCTTTTCTGCTCCTTGTCTTCCCTTTTTTTCACCTTAAAATGGGAAAATGGGACTATTTATAACATTTTCTGACATGGAGCCCTAAAATAGTGTGTTCTAGGAGGGATTTTCTGAGGGAATCTTCTGTCAGCTCATTAATGAACTCTTTATGGGACTGCATAAGTGGACTGCATAAGTTATGCAGTCCCTTATGCGCTGATTACTCAGTTCACTTATGCGAAACTGCATGACTTGGTGCATAGGTTATGCACAATTCCATGAGAGTGCATAAGGGAGGCGTGAATGTGCATAAGCTATGCAGTCTCCTTATGCACATTTCGGCAGGTATTAGAACAGTGATTTTTCTCCTTATGCAGATCTGCATAGCTTATGCGGTAAGTTATGCACAATTTGGTCAATGCATATTTCAGCTTGAAAACTTGTTTTTGACATCTTTGGCTGTAGAAGTCACTCCTTAATGGCAAAATTTCTCTTCAGTCCTTCAAAAACACCATTTTTCCTACAAAACAAAGTAAAAATTACAAATTAATCCAAAATCGACAATTATGAAAAACTAACTAATTTACTAATGAAATTAGCTAAAAATAACTAATAATAGAATAAAATGGCTATGAAATTAGACCTAAATGACTATGAAAAATGTATGCATCAAATACCCCCAAACTCAAGCTTTTGCTTGTCCTCAAGCAAACTTTAGAATGTGATGCAAAAATTTTTTAGGGGTGCCTTATCCAAAGAGCTATGAAAATCACCTATTACAGTAACTTAACACCCCTTTAGCCATACCAGCAATCCATATACCCATCCTTCAAAATGCAAAGAATTTAATGCTTATCCAAGCTTTCACCGCTTAGCCATCAAGTCAATTATCATTCAAAATCCCCAAACCAACCAATCAAAAGAGAGAGTCATGCTCAAAAGGAATTCTAGGACCATCAATAACCAAAGTGTCTCTATATAGAATGATGGAATTAAATGAATGAATGGATAATTTTCCAATCCCATAGGCAAATTCCCTACTCCTATCTCCACTAATGTAGCAAATACTATCAAGAGATCAAAGGTCTTTTTAGGGATGTAATGAGGCCATGGGGTTCAAAATGAGGCTAAGAAGAAAAAGGGGTAAAAAGGCTTCAAAGCATGAGAATATTTTCAATTTTGAAACATAAGGTACACTTTATTATATATTTTTTTTCTTTTTCTCTCTTTTTTTATATAGGAGAGAGAAATACACAATGAGGATTGTCAAGTGCTAGCATATTTTACAAAACACATAAAATGGAGGGACATTTTGATACTTTAAACTTGTATTTTGCATTTTCTTTTGATGCTTGTCCCTAAAATTTGCCACACCCAAACTCATTTCTTTTAATACTTTGGGTGGATTTCTTTCATTTTGAATGACAATGGTGAAAAGCACATATACTAGCACTTTTTTACAAGATGACAAGCATTTCTTCTCCCTTTTATTGTATATTTTTTTTTCTTTTTTTTTTCTTTTTTTTTATAAAGTGTACCTTATATTCAATTATCCTCATGAAAAGGGTTGGAGTGTTTGGTTCATTGGCTAGGTAGCAATAAGGGTTTCAAGAAAAATTAGGAATAAAAAGGCTCAAAGGGGTTTGCAATGGTTAATTTTAATTAGGAAAAAGGCTAAAGGTTTAAAATGAGAAGGTTTAAATCAAAGAATGTCTAATCATCTCTCTTTTCAAGTATAAGCTGGTATTTCGCCTTGAAAGGTTTAGAATATTTGTTCTAGGATTGGTGAGACATCATTTGACTACCTTATATCCAATAACTCCCTCTAAACACTTCCATCTCCAAATGACTAGTTGGGTGGCTTTTTGGCTAAGAAGATATAGGCAAGGGATAACACTTCAAAACTTTGCACCTCTTAGGAAACTTTCAATCCACAAACCCTACTAAAGGTAAGTCAAATCACTATCATAGGCAACTTTTCAATACTCAAGGGATTTGGCAAAAGAATTTAATGCATGATGCATGATTCCTAAAAATGAGTAATGCATTAACTAAATGGAGGAAGTCTATTTGTATGCAATGTGTACAATTTCTAAGTGATGTATAATGTGTGTGTAAATGTGTTATGTATATGTATGTGTGGATGTATATGTAAAATATTTACAATATATGTAAATGAAATGGGATGAGATGTTCCTATACTCAAAATGTGAAAAATGAAGCAAAAATCAAAATGTGCACCCCCAAACTCAAAATTAGACATTGTCCTCAATGTCTCAAGTAGTGTATTATAAAAACTCAAAGCAAAGGGAATAACCAGGATTAGTGAAAATTAAGAGCAAAAAGAAAGAGTTACCTGGTATGGGGCAGAGGAGAATTCAAGATATAAAGGGATGCATAAGAAGCTGCACAGGTTATGCAGAGTAAAATGCTGTCCAGATCAAGTGCATAAGTAGGGTGCATAAGTCATGCGGTTCTGCATGAGTGGCAATATGGGTTGCATAGGCTATGCAGGATATTTGCATAAGGGGAATACAACCTGTGCAGTTCTGCATAAGTAGCAGAAAGGGTTGCACAGGCTATGCAAAATATTTGCATGAGGAAATTCATAGCCTGTGCAGTGTATACAAAAGCTGCTGCATGATGATTAGCAAGGGGAAATGTACAACCAGCAGTAGAAGCATTGAAATATATACAGAGTATGGGCAAATATGTACCAAAGGGCAATAAGTGCAATGAAAATCAAAGAAAACTAATGTAATAGCTATCCAATGAAACTTCAAGAAAAACAGAATTTAAAACAAACTAATTCAAAACAAACAAACAGAATTCAAAACAAACTATAAATGTTTGAACATATTTATAAAGGAAAAGTCCTACAAGTTGGAACAAAAGTAAAACAAAAACTAATCTAGTTCTATTATTTTGCCCTTGTCCAAGGATGTTGCTAAGGGGCTGGTAGCTGCTGGTTGCTGTCGAAATGATGGTGCTGGAGGAGGTGATGGAGGTGGAGGTGGCATTCCCAGAAAGATCATGAGTTGCTTCACCATCTCCTTCAATTCTTTCTGCTTGTCCCTGGTTTCCATGACAAGGTCAAATAGGTGATCATGACGATCCTTGAGAGTATCAAGACCAGTGTCAAGCTTCCTATCCATAAAGTATATATCATCACTAAGCCTGTCAAGGTAGGTGAATAAGGCTTTAGTGTTGAAGGCAGGAGGGGCTGTGGATGAGGAAGGTTCAGCTGTAGGAGGTGTGGGTGGCGAGAAGATCTTTGGGGTCTCTGTTGGTGAGGGGTGGGGTAGGTTGATGAGAGTCTTTGTGGAACTTATGGGAAAGGTTGGGCTTCTGGTTGTGCAATGGGCTCAGTTTCTGCTGCAGGTTGTGCAATGTCAGAATGTGGCAAACTGAACCCTGTTTTGGATAGGTGTGCAGTATCAAAATATAAGGTGTCCACAAGTGCTGGTATTGGGTGCTTTTCAGGACTAAAACCAAAATGCTTGGCTATGACAGTTATGAGCCCACCCAAGACAATGTCACCTATGGATTTGGTGGCAATATGCAACACATGCTCACAAAAGAAATAACCAGGGGAGACCTTGACCTTGTGGAAAGCACACCATAACATGAATAATTCAGATTTCCCCACAGCACCAGAACTAGTCCCTCTGCCGAAAATAGTGCTAGCAATCAGTCTATGAATAAACCTAAGTGCAGGGTCAAGTATTTGAGAGGTTTTTGATCTGCCAGCAGAAAAAGTCTGAGGTTGGTTTGTGATGATTCTCCAAAATTGTGCAGCATTCCAAATACCCTTATTTGCTACTTCTACCCCAGTATATGGCACTCTAAATAGCCCATCAATTGCGAAACCAAAAATGCTATGAAATTGATCCAATGATAACTCTCTAATTTGCCCTAAACATCGAAATTTCATAGTTGGCTTAAAATCTACATCATGCAATTTCAGGTTGGCAGAGAATGAGGAAATAAATTCCAATACTAAGGCTGGGTAAACAATTTCTTGCTTGTGCACAAATTCCATCCAACCCATACCATCAAGATAGGCAACCACATTGTCAAATAAACCAAGTGACTGGAGAGAGTCCACTGAAATATACCTAGTGGGTTGCACCTTTCTTTCCTTAAGTCTCTTAAACGCTGCCTTTTGAACTGCATCAGGAAGAGACCAAGGGAGTTTTGAAACCAATGAGACTGCTGACATTTGCTTTTTGCTGGAAGAGGGTGATTTGGCTTGTGTGGAGGCTGAGGTTTTGGGGTTTTTGGGTGGTGGTTCTGAAAATGGGGTGGGTGGTTCTTTGCGTTTGGATAGAGGAGGGGCAGAGGACATGAGTCGCACAGATTTCGACCTAACTTTCCGCTTATAGGTGGTTGTGGGAGGTGGTGGGGGTGTCGCTTGTGGAGGGGAATCGGGATTGGGAGGTAGCGTTGACAATGGCGAGACCTCGAGAGGAGAAGCTGGACGGGAATGGGGAGGCGACTCCATTGCCGATGGAGAAGATGGAGGAGATGAGGGGAAAAGAAAATATGCACGAAGAGATTAGGGTTTAGGCGGCAGAAATAGGTGTGGAGAAGAAGGGAAGGAGGAAAATGTCGGGAGAAATGGAGGGGAATGGACGGTCGGGAACAGAAAATACGGGAGGCGGGAGAAATGGGTGCCGACAGGAGTTTTGGATTAGGTTGTGTAAGACTGCATAAGTGAAAAGTGAGTGTGCATAACTTATGCACCCTACTTATGCATGTCTCGGCTTGTTTTGGACTTCAAAGAAATAGCTCATGCACAAGTGCATAAGTCATGCACTGTCCTTATGCACAGTTCGGCAGGTTTTGACCTTCAGGGAGAGTGGTCATGCAGGTGTGCATAAGCTATGCACTCTGCTTATGCACTCCTCGGTGGGTTTTGATTTTCAGAATGTGAGGTTATGCAGAAGTGCATAAGCTATGCACTCTGCTTATGCATGTCTCAGCAGCTTTTGGAATTTTGGGGTGGTGGTCATGCAAGTGTGCATAAGCTATGCACTCTGCTTATGCACTCTTCGGTGGGTTTTGATTTTCAGAATGTGAGCTTATGCAGAAGTGCATAAGCTATGCACTTTGCTTATGCATGTCTCGGCAGGTTTTGAGATTCAGAGTTTTTAGTTATGCGGAAGTGCATAAGTCATGCACTCTGCTTATGCACCCCTCGGTGGGTTTTGGACTTTAGAGAAATAGCTCATGCAGTAGTGCATAAGTTATGCACTCTGCTTATGCACCCCTCGGCAGGTTTGGAGATTCAGAGTTTTTGGTCATGCAGAAGTGCATAAGTTATGCACCCTCCTTATGCAGACTTCGGCAGAGAGAGAAAATGAGGAATTTAAAGTTATGCAAATGTGCATAAGTCATGCACTCTGCTTAAGCAGGTTTCTAAAGATATGAAATTTGACAAAATTAGGCTATGCAGAGTTGCATAAGCTATACACTCTTCTCATGCACTTTGCAATATGAATGAAAATGGCAAGAATTGTGGTTATGCAGGATTGCATAAGCTATGCAGTTGCTTATGCACAATTCAACAAGATTAAGATTGCAATGGAACATGATTTGCAAGTGTGAAAAATACCATAAAATGAAGAAATGTAATTCTATGAAGCATAAACTATGAGAAATTTTCATCAAAAACACATCAATATATACAAAGTTCATCAAAAATGAATCGCACAAGCTTGTAGAATATGGATCCTGCATAAAAAATTTGTGACCCATGCCATTTTGACTCAAATTCTGCAAATCAACATTTAGCACATTAAAACTCAATAAAATCTGCATAAAGTTGCATTTATCTACAAATGATGAAATGAACTCTCCAAGTTATGCCAAGAGAATGCAATATTGTCCACCTTGAATTCCACAACCCAAATATTCTCAAAACTACAAAAATGACCAACTTACCACCATATTAGCATTAAAAACACATATACTTAAAAGTTACACACCCAATCTCACCAAAAACACAAGCCATTTGCTGCAGACACCCTTTTTTTTTTTTTTTGCTGCAGATTTCATCTTCCTCTCTGCATAAACTAGGTAACAGCCCCAGCAGTTTATCAGCCTTTCTTCATTGAAATACATCTACAAGGGGCAAAATTCAACAATGTCAAAAATTGAATTTGGGAGAGTCAACATAAAAACAAAAGTAATGAAAGTAAAAGTAAATCAGCAAAAGCAAAATAAAAGGACTTGGGATGCCTCCTAAGAGGGCTAATTTATAGTCCTTAGCTGGACTTTTCATGAATTTCACTGAAAAGAGGTGAGGGATTGTAGAGCTTGTAACAGCTTGCTCCTTTTATTGGGTCTCCAGTTATGTAATGTTTCAATCTATGCCCATTAACCTTAAAATTCTCAGATTTTTCACTCTAAATTTCAATTGCTCCATAAGGGAAAACCTTAGAAACTCTATATGGACCAGTCCACCTTGATTTAAGTTTTCCAGGGAACAATTTCAATCTTGAGTTGAACAATAAAACTCAATCACCCTCTTTGAATTCTTTTTTTCGAAGATGCTTATCATGCCAGACTTTAGTTCTTTCTTTGTAAATACGGGCACTTTCATAAGCATCCATCCTCAATTCCTCAAGCTCATTAAGTTGCAATAGTCTCTTTTCACCAGCTTGCTTAATATCAAAATTCAAGGTCTGAATGGCCCAATATGCTCTATGTTCTAGCTCCACAGGTAAATGACAAGATTTACCATATACCAACCTAAAGGGAGTAGTTCCTATAGGGGTTTTGTAGGCAGTCCTATATGCCCATAAAGCATCATCTATTTTGATAGACCAATCTTTCCGAGAATTGTTCACTGTTTTCTCCAATATATGTTTGAGCTCTCTGTTAGAAATTTCAACTTGTCCTGAAGTTTGAGGGTGGTATGGGGTAGTTATCTTGTGCACTACACCATACTTCCTCATTAAGCTCTCAAATTGCTTATTACAAAAATGGGAACCCCCATCACTAATTACAGCCCTAGGAGCTCCAAATCTGCTCAAGACAAATTTCTTCAAGAATTTCACTACCACTCTAGCATCATTAGTTGGAGTTACAATAGCTTCCACCCACTTTGACACATAGTCAACTCCAACTAGGATGTATTTATTACCATATGAAGGAGGAAATGGCCCCATAAAATCTATTCCCCAAACATCAAATAATTCCACTTCAAGAATATTATTTAGGGGCATTTGATCTCTTTTTGACAAATTTCCACTCCTTTGACATTTATCATAATCCAACACAAATTTCCTCACATCCTTAAAAAGATTTGGCCAAAAGAAACCAGCTTGCAAAATTTTACTAGCTGTTTTAGAGATTCCAAAATGTCCTCCATAATCAGAAGCATGGCAATGATGCATAATACTCTGTGTCTCTTCATCAGGAATACATCTCCTTATTAAACCATCACAGCATCTCCTAAAGAGTAAAGGATCATCCCATCTATAAAATTTCACCTCATGCAAAAACTTTTTCTTTTGTTGCCATGTCATACCTAGAGGTAAAACTCCACAAGATAGATAATTCACAAAGTCTGCATACCAAAGTAGTTTAGCAACAAGAGAGAAAAGTTGTTCATCCAAGAAAAACTCATCAATAGGGATTTTATCCAATTCTTCATCATCCAATTTCAACCTACTAAGATTATCAGCAACTACATTTTCAGCTCCCTTCTTATCTCTAATCTCCAAATCAAACTCTTGTAGCATCAGAATCTACCTAATGAGCCTAGGTTTAGCTTCCTTTTTACGGAGCAAATACCTGATGGCTGCATGATCTGAAAATATAACCACCTTTGAGTCAATAATGTAAGGTCTGAACTTTTCTAATGCAAAGACAATTGCTAAAAATTCCTTTTCAGTTGTTGCATAATTTGTTTGAGCCTCATGCAGTGTTCTACTAGCATAATAAATAGCATAAGCCTTTTTGTCCTTTCTTTGACCAAGAACAGCCCCAATTGCATAGTTGCTAGCATCACACATAATTTCAAAAGGTAGGCTCCAATCAGGTGGTTGCATGATTGGTGCAGTGATAAGAGCTTGTTTCAACCTGCAAAAGGCATCCAAACACTCTTGGTCAAATATAAATGGTGTGTCATTACTTAACAAATTAGACAAAGGTTTGGCTATTTTAGAAAAATCCTTGATAAAGCGTCTGTAGAACCCGGCATGTCCTAGGAAACTTCGAATTCCTTTGACATTGGTAGGAGGAGCCATCTTCTCTATCACTTCAACATTGGCTTTATCAACCTCTATTCCTCTGTTAGACACCAAATGTCCAAGCACTATCCCTTCCTGAACCATGAAATGACACTTCTCCCAGTTTAACACAATGTCAGTATCTGCACATCGCTCCATTATGTCTTCAATGAAATCTGAAAAGATTGCCATCATGCACCTTTGAAAAGTGGCTGGTGCATTACACAACCCAAATGGCATCCTCCTGAGCTGAGAAGGAAGTTGCTTAAGTTCTACCTTAGGTGCATCTTCTTCCTTGAATGATGGTTGCTTAGATTCTGCTATTTCCTTTTGTATGAGTTGAAAAACTGGAGCAGAAATGAATGGTGGACTACCCTCTAAGTGTTGAGCATATGCAGCCACATGAGGGTTGTCATAGTCTATGCCTCCTCCATGAACCAATCAATTTTCAAGTGGATCTTCTGGATATTTCTTTCTGAAATGTTCTTCAACCAGCTCATCAATAATATCAACTCTCAAGCAAGTATCAGCTTCAGAATGATGCTTCTTCATAGTGTTATTAATATTGAAAACCAATTGCTCTTCACCAACCCTAAGAGTCAGCTTTTCTCCCTTAACATCAATCAATGCTCCTGCTGTAGCTAGAAAGGGTCTTCCCAAGATGATTGGGATATTAGAATCTTCCTCCATGTCCAAGATGACAAAGTCAACAGGTATATAGAACTTTCCAACCTTCAGAGGCACATTCTCCAAAATCTCTTCAGGATACTTGATTGATCTGTCAGCTAACTGAAGAGAAATGTGGGTTGGCTTAAGATCTCCCATATTGAGCTTTTCATAAATGGAGAGGGGCATAAGGCTAACACTAGCCCCTAGATTACATAAAGCTTTTGTAGAACATGATTCCCCAATGTGGCATGGAATTGAAAAACTCCCTGGATCCTTGAGCTTTGGGGGAAGTTTCCTTTGAAGGATAGCACTACATTCTTCTGTCAAAGCTACAGTCTCATGGTCTTCAAGTTTCCTCTTGTTTGAGAGAATTTCTTTCAAGAATTTTGCATAAGAGGGCATTTGTGAAAGAGCATCAACAAACGGCACATTTATGTAAAGTTTCTTCAAAACCTCTAAGAACTTCCCAAATTGCTTATCAAGCTTGGCTTTTTGAAATCTTTGTGGAAAGGGAAGTTGTGGCTTGTAGGGCTCAGGAGGTATATACTTCTCTTCCCTCTCTTCAATTTTCTCTTTACATTTTTCTGCACTCTCTTGTTTTTCACTCTCATCAGTTTCTTTCTCATTTTCTCTCTTCTCACTGTTTTCACTCTTCTCATCATTTATAACTTTCCCACTTCTTAAAGTAATAGCTTGACACTGCTCTCTTGGGTTTTCTGGTTGACTTGGAAGCTTTCCAAAAGACTTGGCACCTGAAGAAGATGCTTGTTGTGCAATCTGATTTTTCAGCATTCTGTTATGTGTCTGCATCTGTTCTAGCCTTGCTTTCATCTCTCTCATCTCCTCATCATGCTTATTTTGGTTAGCAAGAATCTGTTGCAATAAAGCTTCAGTGGTGGAATTTTGTTCTTGCTGTTTTGGTGGAGGATTCATATTTTTCTGCTGAAAATTAGGCAATGGTTGCCTATTTTGCTGATATGGAACTCCTTGTTGCTGTTGTGGTTGAAAATTCTGATTTAGAACTTGACTTTGCTGATTTCCCCATGAAAAGTTGGGATGATTCCTCCAATTTGGATTATAAGTTTGAGAATAAGAATTCCCCATATGTTTGTTTCCATAATTACCAACATATGCTGCTTGTTCTCCATAATCTACTCCACAGCTGGTAGTTTCCTCTGCATAAGCCACTTGTTGTGAACTTCCAGATGATGATGTTGAACTAACCAACATACTCAAGTCTTCCATCTTCTTAGCCAAAACATTAGTAAGTGCATCAAACTTTGTATTAATCATGTTGAATGGATCAAGATCATACATTCTAGCAGCTTTCCTTTTTTGAGTTGGAGCTGGTCCTCTTGGACTACTCCAAAGATGAGTATTCTTTGCAATTTTCTCCAATAGCTCATAAGCTTCATCTTCATGCTTCATAATAAATTCTCCTCCTGTTTGAGCATCAATAATCCCTCTAATTGCAGGAGTGACATTTGTGTAAAAATTCTGGTTTATCATCCATTTCGGAATGGCATGATGTGGGCATTGTCTCTCTAATTCCTTCCATCTCATCCATGACTCATAGAGAGTTTCATCTTCTCTTGGTCTGAAAGCTGTCATTTGATTCCTCAGTTCTTGAGTTTTTCCAGGTGGAAAATATTGTGCAAAAAATGCATCAGTGAGTTGCTCCCAATTTGTAATGGAGTTGTGAGGTAAAGAATCAAGCCAATCCAATGCTCTATCTTTCAAAGAGAACGGGAATAGCTTCAATCTTGCTGCGTCATCAGACACTCCAGGTTGTTTTTGCATGTCGCAAATCATAGCAAACTTCTTCAGGTGTGTGTGTGGATTTTCAGAAGGATGTCCTCCAAATTGAGAATTTTGAATCATTTGAAGAACTCCAAAATCCATCTTGTAGCTATTTGCATCAATTCTTGGTCTTGCTATGCTCTCTCTCAAGTCATCAAAATGAGAAAAAGCATGATCCATCATACTTCCCCTAGGCACGTTTGCATTAACAACTTCTTCCCTTGGGCTTCATTTTCATTGTTTTGACCATTTCCAGCATTACCAACACCAATTCTAATTCTTTCATCAGCCATGTCTGCTTCAATTTCGGTTTCTCTCAAAGCTTATTTTCTTTTTCTGGTTTCTTTCTTGTTGGCTTTACAAAATTTCTCAATTTCAGGATTGAATAATAATGATGTATCACTTGTGCTTCTAGCTCTTCTCATAAAAGATTAAAAGTACCTGAAAAAGAACAAACAAACACAAAATGAAAAGATAACAAAGATAAAACTATAAACAACTAAAATAATCAAGAATTCAATCTTAAACAAACAACTCCCCGGCAACGGCGCCAAAAACTTGATGTGGCCCAACCGCAAGTGCACGGGTCGTACAAGTAATACAGTAAAGATATCGTTCCCACGAGGAGTTGAGTTAATGATTGAATTTTTGATATAAAAAGTTGACTAAATTGAACTAATTTCAAAATTAAAACAATAGATTGAATGGGTATTGGAGTATGAAGTCTATATGTGCAAAATTAATAATCTATTCAACTATATAATGATTTAACTAAAATTGCATAAAATTGAAATAAGCAAATTCAAATATGGCAAGATTTAAAATGGCAAGCAATTAAATTCAATTGAAAATTAACAATGGTAAAAAGGCGATTCCGAAGTTCGGGATTTCATATTCGAGCTATTTTGGGATTTTAAATTGGTTATCCAATCTTGTGAAACTAATGGTTTTAAGGAGATTAATTCTTAATTCCTTTGAATTCCATTTCGAGTGAGACAAAGAGTGCCTTAATCAATCTAATCCTACTTTCGTGGAGTTAGAATTAATTAAGACCCATTAAGTTCTTTAATTAATCTGTGAATCCTCTTAATCTAAGTTAATTAAGTCTAATTCCTTGATTATCTATCACAAGGCCTTCTCCTTTCGGTGCTTCAACCATGGATGAAGAACATTACTTAATGGGATCCTACACTAAGCATGTCATTAAGCACACAAGAAGTGAATAAAACTCATTAAGACCACAAAATATAGATTACCCAATCAAAATCCACAAAATATCTCAAATATTACAACCCTTACTCCAGAATCAAAAGTAAATTACTCACTATCCATAATGCTTACAAGATATTATGAGTTTATAAGGAAATGAAGCTTTAATCTAAGCTAAGAAATAAGAAATTAAACACTAGAAATGTAGAAAAATGTAAGGAAAGAAATAAATCTGCAAATCTTGGTTGAAAATGGTGTGGAAGGTGAAAGTGACTCTTCAAATTCTGCCTCTCCTCTTCCTTTCCTTTTCTGCTCCTTGTCTTCCCTTTTTTTCACCTTAAAATGGGAAAATGGGACTATTTATAACATTTTCTGACATGGAGCCCTAAAATAGTGTGTTCTAGGAGGGATTTTCTGAGGGAATCTTCTGCTAGCTCATTAATGAACTCTTTATGGGACTGCATAAGTGGACTGCATAAGTTATGCAGTCCCTTATGCAGTTTTCGGCTGGTTCTGGTTCACTTATGCGAAACTGCATGACTTGGTGCATAGGTTATGCACAATTCCATGAGAGTGCATAAGGGAGGCGTGAATGTGCATAAGCTATGCAGTCTCCTTATGCACATTTCGGCAGGTATTAGAACAGTGATTTTTCTCCTTATGCAGATCTGCATAGCTTATGCGGCAAGTTATGCACAATTTGGTCAATGCATATTTCAGCTTGAAAACTTGTTTTTGACATCTTTGGCTGTAGAAGTCACTCCTCAATGGCAAAATTTCTCTTCAGTCCTTCAAAAACACCATTTTTCCTACAAAACAAAGTAAAAATTACAAATTAATCCAAAATCGACAATTATAAAAAACTAACTAATTTACTAATGAAATTAGCTAAAAATAACTAATAATAGAATAAAATGGCTATGAAATTAGACCTAAATGACTATGCAAAATGTATGCATCAGTAAAAGCTCCTGCCTTTCTGCCTCAAGCTTTTTAAGATTGTCAAAAATTAATTGAACTTTTGTTGACAAGTGAACATTGTGGTCTTCAAAATCTTTCATAAATGTAAGCAACTGTTCTCGATATGCTGTACTTAACCGTTTCTTAATGCGCAGTTCTGTAGTTAATTCCTGAATCTTCTTATCCTTCTCATCCTACAAAAAAAAAAATTATATTATCACTAATTAATCCACAAGCTTGAACAAGAGTGTAGAACAAATAAGTTATAGGTTCTTTAATCACAAACTACAGTTTCCATTCTTCATACAGTCCATCAGCACCTTCATGTGCTACCCATTTATAGATCATTGTCTTGCAAAACCAGAAACTACCAGCTAAAAGCAACTTGCTAGATATGAAGATCCTTAATATAATCCTAACTGTTAAATTAGAACAAATAACTTTTGTTGCTATTCCTCCCTCCTAGAGCATCTATCATCCTCATCCTATATTCCCTTCTCATGGAAACCAAGTGAATGACACATAAAAGGCAATCTTTGGACAAATTCTAAACCCAAAAATATTTAAATTTAAGTGGCAATAGCATTGTCAAACTTCTCCCTTTCTAGTATATTGGTATCATTCCTGCCTGAATAGGAGAACCATTCTCACAAATGAGATAACCATATCCTAATTAACAGGTATGCATCCATTGGAAGCATTCTTTCTTTACAAAAAGGAATTCGAAAATAGAAAGAGTTTAAAGAGTTTATCTTCACAGGGCAGAGAATTCAGAATCATATTTTTGAACCCTTATCATATAATGGACTGTCTCAAACATCATGTACAACTGACAAGAAATCCTAGAAAGAGAATAAACAATTGGAGTTACATACAATAAGAAAGATGAAAGGAATGGTTACCAAAAGCAGGGAATGCCAAAGATTTTTTATTTTATAATAAATCACACCCACTATAAGTAGAAAAATATTTCAAGTTACTAACATAAAGAAGGCAGAAACATTGACAAGATCACAGGAATCAAACAAGGCCAAAAAAGTAAACAATTCCACTGACACCTTCTCAAGACCAGTAAAATTACATCATTATACTCTTTCAAGAGGGTTGCTCTCTACCACCTTCTATGATCAAGAAATACAGTTAGGCCAAATTTATGTATTATGTCATAATTTTTAAGGAAGCAGCTCTGTAAGTCCTAATTCCTTTGGGTAGTAGCAATGAACAGCCCTTGATGTTGAACTATAAATTGGGTCACTGCTATTGTTCTAATAAAATGAAGAGTATCTAATCTGAGAAAATTTTCAGAAGAAGACTAACTCCAAAACTGAAGGGCCTAAGTTTTAAGGTGGGAAACTTTACAATCTTCCAGAATGGCACTATTCCAACTTCAAGTGAACAAAAAGCAAATAAACCACAAAGTTTCAGGCAATATCCAAGTAAATATAGATTACCAAGACATAACATCACTAGTAACTACACAACAGAAAGAACATGATTTCATGTAAACCAATAGGGCAAAAAATTGAAAAAAAAAATTGAAAAAAAAAAAAAGCAATTGAGTAATAAGACATCATTGGAGAGGAACAAAAGCTCATCGAACAAAGGCACATACAACAGCTTCCTCTTGTCTATGATTTTTTTTTTTTTTAATAGAATTCATAAGAGTAGGATTCCAATCTCCAAAAGTGATGTAGTGTTAATAAGTATGAAAAACTTACAAGCTTTTGACGACTTTTTGGCAATTGATCTACAAATGGGTGATTATGGGCCCCCAAAAATTTTCTAACAATCCATCTCCCAGGCTTCTCTCTTTTCAACAAAATCATAGCCTTGCAACCTTCTTGTTGCTTAGCCTTGCAACCTTCTTGTTGCTTATCTTGCATATGGCTTTTACCTCTTCTCCTACCATCTGAACCTCCTCTACAACCTATTCCCCGAGAGATGAGTGATCCATCACGTTCTGACTTTCGGGAAGACAAAACACGCGTTGAAAACCCCACATGTCTGGCATAATCATCATAAAATGCTTTAGCTCTTTCTTCTGACTCAAATAGCATACCCTCATATGGTTCTTGATTCTTGTCAATTTCATGTGGACTCGGCTCCCCTCCCCTAGAAATTTCTAGTCTTCCATCAGCATCATCCATCCTTGTATCCACTGTTGCACAAAATTTAATGATTACACTTTTGCACTGTTTGGCTGTTTTAGCCCCAAAGATAAGAGTTGAAGCTACAAATACTGGATATACATCAAAATTTGTTATATTTACAATTGAACAATGCCAAAGTACATTGTAAAGGACAAAATAATACAAACAAACAATTAGATATCTCCAGAATAATAACCCAGTATTAGTGGGAATATACCCAGGAATCTCCTAGTTGCAGGTTTTCATCGTTGAATCTTTTGCCACTATAGCAAGGCCTCAATAATGCAGTTCATTTAACTTTTCACCTATTCACTTCACCAAGCGAATTATGGCGCTATTCAAATACAAAATATCAACCACATAACTTTACTAACTAGAAAATTCACTGACGTTTTCAGGCTAACTTTGGAAACCTAAAAAGAGTTCAATTTTTTATTCCTTTTAATAGAAACCCTTTATTTCAGATTATAACAAGAACCACCAAAACAAAGCAACATGGTTTTGTTCACTAGAAATCTCTGCCCTTTCCTTCCCAGCAGTTCTTGAAATTACTACAGGAATAGGACTATAAACTAAGCTTTGCTCATTTAACCCAATTCCCAAAATTTAAAAGATCATTTAGGCCTTGGTACGGAGGATTCAAACTCATGAAACTCTAGTTAAAGCATCCAACAAAGAAGAGAAAAGGAAAGAAATTACAGTCTTAAGTAAATAATACAGAGAGAAAAACACTTACTCAGGCTAAAGAAGCAAGCTTCCTCTGTTATTTTCTGTGGTGAGAATTGAGGAAATGGGATTTTTTCAGGAAGACTTGAAAAGGGAAGTTGCTGGGAAAGTTGGGATTCTTGCTTGGAAAGAGCACAGATTAAAACAGCAAGTGAAACGTGGTGAAACATTCAAAGGCAAGACCCCACCCATCCGTTGACCACTTTTCAAGATTAGATTTTTGGGCCGCAAATAGCATAAGTTTACCATGCGAGCCTCGGCAGCAAATCTTTAGTATGCTTGGCAAAACAGTAAAGGACCATTTTTATATTCAGCCACGCACTCGAATCTTCACATTAAACCAGTATTATTAAACCAGGCTTTGGAGGTTAGCCGGGCGAAGAGACTGGACGGACAGTGAATGGTTCAATCAGCTGATCAATAATTTAGTTAGTGAATTATTAAAAATTAATTAAATATAATACATATTAATATAAATAAATAAATTTAATTAATTAAATTTTAATAATTTAAAATAAAAATTTCAATATTTATTAAATTATATTTATATAAATTTTAATAATATTTTTAAATTTAATATAAAAATATTTAATTTTAAATATTATAATTACTTTTTAATATATACAAGTGATAAAAAAAATTTTAAAATGCGTAATTCCATTTTTAATATTTATAGAATATTAGTTATATATTAAAAAATAAATAAACATATTATTTATAAAATTTATTATCTTAGAATAAAAGATATATATATTAAATAATAAATATACTATTATTAAGTTAGATCAATAGGTTGTGGGTTTAAAGGCCTCATAAGGTATTGGGTTTAATTCTTTTCTCATCTAATTTAACTATAAATTCAAACCCATTTTCACCAATCTGATGAACCAATTTGATCCAAATTTAATAAAACTGCATTAGACCAAGTACCATTGGAAAGACTTTTTATAACAATGGAATAGGGACAAAAAAAAGCTGCTTGCCGTTGATAAAAATACTTTTTTTTAAAATATATCCAATATTAAAAATTGATTTAAATTTATATTTATTGAATTTTAATTATAAAAATATTAAAATAATAAATAATTTTTTTTATTTTTTTAATAATAAAAATAATATTTTTTTCCTAAAAAATAATTTCGAAATATACCATCAATTGATTCGATTTTAAATCTAAGTGAAATAATCAAAAATTAAATTATTTAATAATAATAATAACTGAATTGAATAAAAAGAGATTAAAGTGAATTGAATTTAAAAACAAAAATCAATTCAATTTAGTTTATCAACTCACACTTATTCTATTGCATTTTTTTTATATATATTTTTATTCTTTAAGTTTACTATATAAAAATTCATAAAATAGAAAAGTCAAAATTAGAAAAATGATGGGTTCAATTCTATAAATTAATCAAAACTCAAACTAACTCAAAAACCAAACCGAAAATCTTTTTATCTTGGTAATTATGTTTCTTTCTTTGATTTGATTGTATTGAATCTCCTGTTCGAGATGGAAAGGACGATGAGGAGTATGTGATGGTTTTGTTTCTCTCCTGTAAATATATATATATATATATATATATTTTTTTTTTTTTTTTTTTTATTGAATCTCCTGTTCGAGATGGAAAGGACGATGAGGAGTATGTGATGGTTTTGTTTCTCTCCTGTAAATATATATATATATATATATATATATATATATATATATATATATATATATATATATATATATATATATATATATTTTTTTTTTTTTTTTTTTTTATGAAGGTTCCTCTGTTTTGGCAATAAAATTTAAATCTATATAATTAATTAAAATTAATATTTTAATTAAAATAATTAAATAAATATTTATAACAATATGATAATAAAAAAATAAATTAAATTATAAATATATATAATGAGAATAATAACATGCAACATACACTTAAAAAAAATTAGTATATAATAAACGTGTGAGAAGTGAAAATTTTATAGGGTGTATTATATTATAACTCTTAATTAAATTATTATATAATTCTTAAAATTTTACAAAAAGAATACGTGAGTTCTAATATTTTAAAATCTTTTTAAAAAATAATTTTTAAAGAAAATATTTTTAAAAAATGTTTTTTATGTTAGAATTGTTGATTTTATTTAGAAGATGTTTGATTTAACTGTTTGGTGCAGCTGATAGCTGATAGACATCCAAACAGGTGAATTAGAGTATTTGCTAAATTCAAAAAAATCAAAGCTGATAGCTGATGGGAATATTCCTGCAAGTATAAGAAATTGCCAGAATTCACAGTATTTGGATATTTCAGGAAATAACCTCAATGGATCTATACCCAAGGAGGTTCTTCGCATTTCTTCCTTATCTCGATACTTGAACTTATTACAAAATTCACTAACTGATGACCTGCCAGTAGATGTGGGAAAGCTAACAAATATCAATACCATGGATGTCTCAGGAAACATGCTTTCTGGAGAAATTCCAGGAACCATTGGGTCTTGTTAAAGTTTGGAATATCTCTACATGCAAGGAAATTCTTTCCAAGGGATCACTCCTTCATCTATGGCTTCCTTGAAGGGTCTCCAGGTATTAGATCTTTCACGAAACAACCTCAATGTAGAAATTCCAAAAGACTTGCAAAGTTTACGGTATCTATTGTACTTAAATCTTTCTTTTAATAATCTTGAGGGTGAGATTCCAGCTGAAGGAATTTTTAGAAATGCAAGTGCAATATCATTGATGGGTAATACTAAGCTTTGTGGTGGTTCGCCAGAACTCCATTAACAAAATTGCCCTACCAAAACAATGAAGAAAGGAAAGTTCATCGCTATTAAGTCAGCAATTATTATTCCTTGTGTGATTCTCTTTGTCCTATTGATCTTAGCCTTTGTGCTTGCTTATCGAAGGAGAGTATCAAAAAAGAGCTCATTTGTCCCTCTCGAAGAAATGGATTGCCTTGTCAAAGTATCTTACAGGGATCTTTATGATGCAACAAGTGGATTCTCTGCCCACAACTTAATTGGATCTGGCAGCTTTGGTTCTGTGTATAAAGGATTTCTCAATCAAATGGAAAGACCTGTGGCTATTAAGGTCCTTAAACTTGGAACAAAGGGTGCTTCAAAAAGCTTCATGGTGGAATGCAAGGCGTTAAGGACAGTGAGGCACCGGAATCTGGTGAAGCTATTAACATATTGCTCTAGCATTGATTACAAACAGAACGAATTCAAAGCTCTAGTTTATGAGTTCATGGGCAAAGGAAGCTTGGAGAAGTGGTTGCATCATAATATCTACAGCAATGATCAGTCAAGTAACTTGAATTTTCTCCAAAGACTGAATATTGCAACTGACGTGGCAACTGCACTGCACCACATTCATGACTTTTGCGAAATTCCTATAATTCATCGTGACTTGAAGCCCAGCAATGTTCTTCTCGATGATGGCATGATTGCACTTATAAGTGATTTTGGTTCAGCTAAACTGTTCTTAAACACCGACGACGCCTCCCAAACTCAAACCAGCTCAATTGGAATAAGGGGGGCCATTAGTTATATGCCTCCAGGTAATGTCTTAACTATTTCTTTTTTTTAATTATTGATAACCAAAAGTAAATGTTTTGGTTTTTTAAAATTATAGTCAATTTTTGTAATTTTTTAAATTATATATACTTGTATTGGAGATGTTCTCAGGAAAAAGTCCAACAGATAAAATATTTGATGGCCATTTCATTTGCACAACTTTGTGAAGGATGCACCGCCCGAAAGACTTGCGCGGATCACATACCCAACCCTTCTCTCAAGAGGAATGGAAGAAACACTAACAACAAATGCTAAAAAAGATGTGCAGATAGAAATATGGGCAGAAGCAAAGTCAAGCAATAATGAGAACCTGATCCAAACATGTATTGCTAATGAGAAAGATTGTGTTATTTTTGTGGTTTAAATTTTGGATATATTTTTTTTATGGACTCGATTTGTGACCAGATCAGAAGTTTTGCGCTACGATTCGATTAGGATAAAAAGTAAGATCTGTAGTGGTAGTGGGGAGCATGGGCCAATAATTATATAGTTGACTTACTATAATAAATCTTTATCTACATCCTATATAAAGATATCAAATTATTTATGAAAGTAAATTTCTTTCTCCCTAATCAATTTTATTCACTATTCTCTCATATCAGCTCTAAGAGTCTTCTCCAGAGGCAAACTTACTGGATCTCAGACCCATTTGTCATTTGTTTTGTAGGTCTATACTCATAAGGAATTTTCATAGACCACGTCAGTTAGTTATAAGAAAAGTTGTCCCACGTTAGAAGGGTATAAGAAGGAAAAGGTGTTTATAAGCTTTTTCTTATCAAATCAAATAGATTTGGTTGGTGGAAAATTTTGGAGGGAACTCTACAATTTTAATTAAATTATATCTAATTAATCGTCAAAAGATTGGGCACCTGAGGCACTTTGGGCATTGCTCAAAAAATAATTAAGATTTCATCTTGTTTTATTTTAATTAACTAACAGTTACTTGAACAAATAACTTTGAAGCGCAAGAATTATGTATGTTCATTAAAGGGCATCAAAATAAATTGTTTATTACTAATAGTTATAATTGTTCTAAGAAATGTAAAATGAATAGTTGTAATTATTTTAACAGATATAAAGTGAAAGTTATGTCTACTTTAAAAGGTACAAAAACTTTATAAATAATAGTTTGAACATAAATTGTTTTCACACATTTCTCTTTTATTTTTTCTCTTTATTCCTGCTTACAATCATCACACTTATCCTTTAATTCAATCTTAGGAGAATTCTAGAATTACTATCTAGAATTATGTTTTGATTTTATTATTCTGCCCATACTAACCAGCAGCAACATAATGGGGTATAATTCCCTTAAAGAGAGTAACTACATATTTAAAGCCTATTATTATAATTTCTTACAAGTTCATTGTGCGAGTATGTCTGATGTGAGGCAACCTAGTGACCAAAGATTGGAGAGGAGAAGGAATAGTTACAAAATGTCAAATTAACGGTTTTTTTTTTCTAAGTTCATTGGTGTTCTTAGTTTTTTTTTTTTATTTTGATATTTACAATATAAAATTAATATTTTACTAATAAAAATTAAAAAATATTATTTTAATTATTTAAAAAAAAAAAGGCCTATTTCAATTTAAGTAGAAAATTATGGATTAATATAATTGAAAAAGTTAAAAATTGCCTTATTTAAAGTTCTCAAGAAGTTTGAGGGCAAATTGAAATTTATTAGGTTCTAATTTTATCGTGTAATGATTACAAAAGTGTGAATATAGTAGGAAAAAAATCTAAGCCTCTAAATTTTTAATAAAGAGTTAAATAAGTCTTAAAAAAAGTTAAATAAGTCTAAAAATAAGTTTTTAGCCAAATAAATCTCTATACTTTTTAATAAGGTTGAATAAGTTCACACTTAATAAATATTATTTTAAAAAATAAAATAATTTTATCCTAATTTTTCATATTAAAAATTATTTATTATTTTTAATTAAGATAAAATTAAAAAAAATATATATAGAGGCTAATCCTAAGCTAAAATTGACACAGAAAAATCAAGTGGGCCAGACTGATGAGTAATAACTAGATCTGCTGTATAATTTATTGCTCTGTCTTGATTAGTATTTATGATCGATGGAAGATAATTCCTAAATTTTTTGAGGAGAGGTGGCAATTGGGTAGCTTTAATGTCAAGCTAATTAAATTTTATTTTTATTTAAATTTAATTTATTATATATTTAAAATATAAATATGTGAGATCTATATATTTATCAAATAAATATTATTATATATCTTATATCTTAATTTATAAGAATTAATTTACTGTTTAATTAGTTAAGAAATTTTGTTATATTTTATTTTATTTAAAAACATTTTCTCTATAATGACTTTATTAATAATTTAAACAATTTTCCTCTAAAGATTTTTTCTTGCCTAAATATATCAGGAAACAGAATATATAGTGAAACTCACTTATTAAATACATAAATCTCACATATTTGTGTCCTGGAGCCGCACACACACAGATATATATATATATATATATATATATATATATATATATATATATATATATATATATATATATGTATATGCAATAATTCTTTTAATAAATCTCATATTATTACTCATGGATGATTACTGATAAAGAACAAAAATAGGCAATCAAGTAGGAATGACAACGGATAAAGTACCCGCAAAAATCAACCTACTCAAACCCGAACCTGATTAATGTGATCAAAACCTAAATCCGTTTAAAATTTATTCTTAACTATCCGAACCCGTCCTAAACCCAATTATTATTATCCGAAAAAAAGCCGAATCCATTTGATTTTATATATTTTAATTAATATTTCGTATAAAAAAATTATTTTAATTAATAATTTATATTTTAAAAATTTAATAATTTCATAAAATATTTAAATTCTATTTTATATAAAATAAAATATATAAAAATTTATAAATATTATTATAAAAATAAATATTTTATATTTAATTAAGTATTTATATAAACGGGTTCGAGTAATGGATATTTAACAAATAAAACCCAAGCCAGATCCGAATTCGCTACAGATATTATTTTTCAAACTCAAATCCGATTATATAATATCTAAATCTGTCCTATTAGGATTCAGTTGAATTGGGTACCGGCAAAAATCCGAGCCGATGCCATCCCTAGAATCAGGGGAAACATGCAATTTGCACATTAATTGATAAGTTCAACTACAATTTTAGAATTATAGAATAGTACATTTAGGTGGATCCGATATTAATATTTTTGGACTTGATAAAGTCAAGCTATCTTGAATGGAGTTGGGTGAATTTCATCCCAATTAAATGCACGCCATCAACGGTCACTAGCAGCACTTGTGAAAGAACTCTCCTTAATTAAGCTATCGTAATTTTAAAATGGCTTTTCTTAAGCTGTGATCTACGTGAAATGTTCAACTCATGGAATGAATCTCCTAATTAGTTAACTAATTAAACAGTAAATCAATTCTTGCAAATCAAGAAGGTAGCTGTCTGATTTTGCTCTAATTTCAGGTTGATTTTCGTAGTTCTTGTATGTCATATATGTTCGATAATCATAACTCTTATTATTACTCAAAGATGATTACTGATAAAGAATAAAAACAGCCGATCTAAGTAGAAAGAAGCAACTTGTACATTAATCGACAAGTTCAAGTGTTCAACTACAATTGTACAATAGTCATTTAAGTGATCCAATATCAACTTGATCAAGACAAGCTACCCTGAATGGAGTTAGCTCTATTTCATCCGATTCACTTCAATGCCTGAAAAGGACGCCCCACCAACTCTGGACTAAGGAAAGTAACCTCCATGAGCCATCATAATAAGCTACAGTAATTTGAATTTTTTTTGGCAAATTAATCTGTGCAACACGTCAACTCCATTTTTGTATATTTATATATACATCACGATAACCATTGCTAAGCAATCTCCCAGTAACCTCTTACTCCCAAGCAAATGAAGATTTATAATACTAGTTTGCTTCAGCTTTTTCTTGTTTATCTTCAACTAGTTATTTTCCTCTCCTTAAACTGGCAATTCATGCAAGCTCATTCTTCAGGAAATGAGACTGATCAGCTTGCTTTGCTCAAATTCAAATCAGGGATAGTCAGTGATCCACATGAAATCTTCAACTCATGGAATGATTCTCTCCCTTTTTGCCAATGGTATGGAATCACTTGCAGTCGCCGCCACCAGAGAGTCACTTCAATGGTGTTAGAAGGCCACAATTTGATTGGATCCATATCACCATATATTGGCAATTTGAGTTTTTTAAGAGTCCTAAACCTCCGAAACAATAGTTTCAATGGTCAAATTCCACAGGAAGTTGGTAATTTGTTTCGGTTGCAAAGGTTCTATCTCAACAACAACACACTAGAAGGAGAAATTCCAATCAACTTGACCCACTGTTCCCATCTCAGGATAATCAACCTGGTAGTGAATAAGCTAAGTGGGAAAATACCTGCAGAGCTTGGTTCTTTGGCAATGCTTCAAGTGCTTCAGATCAGTATAAACAATCTGAGTGGAAAAATTCCACCTTCCCTTGGCAACCTTTCATCGCTTATTATCCTTGCTGCAGCACAGTTGCAGTTGGAGGGAAATATTCCAGATGAAATAGGCCAATTAAAAAGCCTAGATTTTTTCAGTGTTGCAGAAAATAATCTATTTGGTATATTCCCTTTATCCCTTTCCAATATCTCATCTCTTAGAACAATTGGAATTACAAAAAACAAGTTTAGTGGTAGCCTACCAAACAACATAGGGATTACTCTTCCAAATCTCCGACAGATTGGTATTGGATACAATTTGTTGTCTGGGTCAATTCCAAATTCCTTTTGCAATGCATCTCAATTGGAAAGACTTGATCTTTCCAATAACATTTTTGTAGGACAAGTCCCAAATTGTTTGGGAAATTTAAGAAGTCTTTGGTGGCTAAATGTTCGCGAGAATAATCTAGGATATAATTCCACAAGTGATTTGGCCTTTTTAGCATCTTTGAAAAACAGCAGTGATCTGACAAGCTTAGATTTCAGTTCAAACCATTTTGGAGGTGTTTTGCCCAGCTCAATAGCGAATCTGACAGTTCAACTTAACCAGCTGAATTTTGGAAATAATCAAATCAGAGGAATTATTCCTGAAGCATTAGAGAATCTCATCAACTTAATTTCATTGGACATGGGGCACAATCTTTTCGCTGGAGTCATCCCTTCTTCTGTGGGACAACTAAGAAAACTTCAGCAGCTGAACCTAGAACAAAATAGATTGTCAGGTCGGATCCCATCCTCTATAGGCAATCTCACTCAATTGTTTGTACTTTCCGTTTCACAGAACAATCTGGAAGGGAATATTCCTGCAAGTATAAGAAATTGCCAGAATTTGCAGTATTTGGATATTTCAGGAAATAACCTCAATGGATCTATACCCAAGGAGGTTCTTCGTATTTCTTCCTTATCTCGATACTTAAATTTATCACAGAATTCACAAACCGGTGACCTGCCAGCAGATGTTGGAGAGCTAACAAATATAAATACCTTGGATGTCTCAGGAAACATGCTTTCCGGAGAAATTCCTGGAACCATTGGGCTTTGTTTAAGTTTGGAATATCTCTACATGCAAGGAAATTCTTTCCAAGGAATCATTCCTTCATCTTTGGCTTCCTTGAAGGGACTCCAGAAATTAGATATTTCACGAAATAATCTCACTGGAGAAATTCCAAAAGACCTGCAAAGTTTAAGGTATCTATTATATTTAAATCTTTCTTTTAATGATCTTGTTGGTGAGATTCCAACAGAAGGAGTTTTCAGAAACGCAAGTGCAATGTCATTGATGGGTAATACTAAGCTTTGCGGTGGTGTGCCAGAACTCCATCAACCAAAATGCCCTACTAAAGCAATGAAGAAAGGAAAGTCCACTGCTATTAAGTTAGCAATCATAATTCCTTGTGTGATTTTCTTTGTCCTGTTGATGTTGACCTTCCTATTTGCTTATCGAAGAAGAGTATCAAAAAAGAGCTCGTCTGCTGCACCCAAGGAAATTGATGGCCTTGTAAATGTATCTTACCGGGATCTTTATGATGCAACAAGTGGATTCTCTGCCCATAACTTTATTGGATCTGGCAGCTTTGGTTCAGTGTATAAAGGATTTCTCAATCAAATGGAAAGACCTGTGGCTATTAAGGTCCTCAAACTTGGAACAAATGGTGCTTCAAAAAGCTTCATGGCAGAATGCAAGGTGTTAAGGACAGTGAGGCATCGGAATCTGGTTAAGCTATTAACATATTGCTCTAGCGTCGATTACAAACAAAATGAATTCAAAGCTCTAGTTTATGAATTCATGGGTAAAGGAAGCTTGGAGAAGCAGTTGCATCACGATATCCACAGCGATAATCAGTCGATAAACTTGAATTTTCTTCAAAGACTGAACATTGCAATTGATGTGGCATCTGCATTACATTACATTCACGACCTTTGCGAAATTCCAATCATTCATCGTGACATGAAGCCTAGCAATGTTCTTCTCGATGATGACATGGTTGCACACATAAGCGATTTCGGTTTAGCTAAACTCTTCTTGAACACCAACGATGCATCTCAAACTCAAACCAGCACAATTGGAGTAAGGGGGACCATTGGTTACATGCCTCCAGGTAACATCTAAACTAGTTCTACTTTTAATTAATGATAACAAAAAGTAAACTTTCATTTAAAAAAAAATTGTAATTTTGTAAATTATATATACATTTTCTCATATTAGTGTCAATTGCAACAACCAAATTTGGTATGGAGTCATTTAGTTATATTCATATATGTGCTCATCAATTATTTAGTTTTTCTATTGTAATTTGTTTGCTTGCCAATTGATAGTCCTTTGAGTGTTACAACATTGATGTGCAACTTGATACATTAACTTAATAAGTTCTATAAAATGCAGAGTATGGAATGAGTGGTACTGCATCAAAAGAGGGCGATGTGTATAGTTTTGGGATCCTTGTATTGGAGATGTTCTCAGGAAAAAGGCCAACAGATAAAATATTTGAAGGCCATTTAAATTTGCACAACTTTGTGAAGGATGCACTGCCAGAAAGACTAGCGCAGATCACAGACCCAACCCTTATCTCAAGTGGAATAAAAGAAACACCAGCAACAAATGCTGGAAAAGATGTGCAAATAGAAATACGTGCAGAAGCAGAGTCAACCAATAATGGGAACCTGATCCAAACAAGCATTGCTAATGAGAAAGGTTGCTTGCTTTCGGTATTCAAAGTTGGAGTAGCATGTTCAACAGAATCACCCAAAGATAGAATGAATATGAGGGAGGTTGTTAAAGAACTGCATTTGATTAGAAGCACTTTCCTGGGAATTCGAATCTATGGATAAACGCAGGCAAGTAAATTGCAATTGTCTAAAGTTTCTTTGTCTTTTAATATAACCAATAAAATTGATAAATGTTGTTGCTGATAATCGATTAAAAACAATTTCTTGTCATTTTATGAGTTATGGGTCGTTTGAAGTCAAAATGTTAATATTTTTCAGAAAAAATTAATATATTTGAAAATAAAATTTATTCTTTCAACTTTAAAATGAAATTCAGGTTAGTCAAGAGTTGCCACCTATTAATATAGTTGAAAATACTTCCTTAAACAAATCCATTTTTTCAATTAATTCTGTTATAAATTTGAAACAGATTACTAGAATAAGTATGAATTACCATCTCTAGACCATGTTCGATAATATTGATTGTTTTAATAGCAGTTAGTTATTTTAGTAGCTGTTAGTTGTTTATATAATGATTTAAAATAAAATTATTTGGTAAAAATAGCTATTAGATTAGCTGTTAAATGTAAACTAGTTTATCATCTTATTGACTTTAGTCAAAATGATCTTTTAACCTCTAAAAGTTAGGAAAAGTAACTTTTAATGAACTACTCCCCCAACCTCTAAACATTAGTATAAACATTATGCTGTCAAACAGTATAAATAAGAGAGATAGTATTTTGACTATAAAAACAGTGACTAAACAGGGCCTAAGTATAATTCAAAATGCTTCCAAGATTTCAATTGATACATGAAATTTTTTTCTTTTTTTTAAGCAAAAATTATTACATGAAGTTGTTAATATATTCTTGCTTAATTGGAATTCTTCTCCTTTTGTCGCTCATATTGACTAATTTTACTAATTTCTTTCTTCAATTTTCAGGAGAAAAACATTTACTGAAGAATTCAGAAGACTAGCTCCTGCGTCTCCTTTACTAAGCCCTTGCAAAGTAAATAAAGCTGTATTTATATTTTTCTGAACATCTCTTGTTGGCATAAGAAAACTTCAAAGGCATGCAGTTGCCTTTTATTTTTACCATAAATCGATTATGTATGGTGTAAAACTTTGGCACCTGCTTACTGTTTGTTCTATTATATATGTATGCTTTTATTAATAAATTGATTTGCCTTAATTATCAACCATCATCATTAATTTCTTTTTTTTTTTTTTCTGGATACCACATGTATAAACTCGTCCATTTTCAGTTGTCTTTATCCTTTCAAAATTTTTTAATAAATAAAATGATATTATTTTAAATTCATAATTTATTAATAATTTATATATATAATTTATTAATAATTTATATATATTACAATCATATATCCAAATCCCTTATTTTAAATTTATTTTGTTCCTCTTTTTATTTTAGTTTTGTTCTTCTTCGTGCGATTATATCTTTCCTAAATTGTTTTATATATATATATATATATATATATATATATATATATATATATATAAGTGATACTTTTTTATAGGTGTGATCATATATTTTTTTAAATATCAGGTACTTTAATTTGTATGAATTATTTAATTTTAATAATATATACATTTTAATTATATTGATCTAGAACATTATAATTGGTCTATTGTTATGAATTGTTTTAATAAATTTATAAGAATGAAAGAAAAAATTTAATTAAAAATTTAATTTTATTGACAAATAATGTAAAATCAGTGACGGATCATCGATGGATTTCCGATGAATTATTTTAAAAATAATCAAAATTAGTGATAAATTAATGATGGATTAGCAACAGCATTAGCAAATTTCTTTGACGGTCATGAGATTTGTCAATAGTGACCACGTCACTAAAATAAGTGATGGCAAAATAACGTCGTCGCTAAGCCTGTCGCTAAATGTAGCAAAGGCGAAAATTTTTTACTATTAACGAAAGTATCAGTAATAAATTTTTGTCCATAAAAAATTCATCATTAAGCCTTCATCAACAAAAATTTTATATCCATATTTGAAATTTTTTTTTTTTTTAGTGTTATATAAGGATGAGCATTCAGTTAACCGAACCCAATTTTCAACTAAATAAATTATTATTCAACTCTAAAAATATTAACCGGGCCGAATTGAATAGAAATTGAATCGAAAATATTTGATTGGTTATCGGTTATAACCGAATTAACAAAAAAAATAAAATTTATATTATTAATTATTTAATAAAATATTAATAAATATATATTTACAATCCTTTTGTATTTATAGAAAATAAAAAATGTGATTTAATATTAATAAAATAATAATTATAAGTTAAATATTATTATAAAATTATAAAATAATAATTACATATAATATATTATTAATAAAATTATAATTTTTATATTAATTAATAAGAATTCGGTTATTTCGATTAGTTTAATTATTAAATCAAAGATAATCAAATCAATAATAAAATTTGAAAATTTTGATTATTACTAATAAAAAATCAAACAGAATTAAATTTACTCATATGAAAATAATTAAATTCTATCAGTTCAATTCAATTATTCGATTATAATCGAATAATACGCATGTTATATATGCATTATTGTTTAAGTACATTAGAGTTGAAAGGAGCTCCCCACTTGATTTGTCTGTATATACTTGTGTTGTTCATGTTGTGGGCTTGTTTGAGTTGAGGGTGAATTGTGCTCCTCGTTTGTGTATTGTTTGTGCTTGAACGGGTTGGGTTAAGTTATGCTTTCCAATGGGTTTCTTGAGTTGGGCTTCTTTTGTGAGCTCTCTTGTTAGGCTATGTACAATTTAGTTAATAATTAAGCAATTAACTAAATCAAACTGTAATTTGTTTCAGTTACCATGTAATTTGGATAAAGCGAAGAGAAAAATCAAGAGAAATAAATAATAATAATAATAATAATAATAATAAGGTTAATAATATATATGCTTTCTGTTATTGGTAAAATGGTAAAATAGTACTAATTTAAACAAGGCTTCAAGGAGAGAAGCTTAAGTTAATAGATCAAAGATCAAATTAACAAAATTATTCTACCAAACTGGGCAAAAGCTTTCTTCAGTGTACCAATTTCATGTGACCCACTAAGCTTTTACCATCAAGTTTGCTGCTCACAACCCGCTTCACAAATTCTTCATGTGTCAAGGACTTGTAATTTGGTGTCCCTTCCTTAACAAGATCTTCCAGAGGTGCTATAATGCTCTTCAAATTTGGACCATTAAATGCTGCAATTGAAAGCCTTTCGTTTTCTGGGTTTACAGCAGCTCTGTGTTCTATGCTCTTATATTTCCCATTGCTCATTATCTGCTTCAATAAGAATCGTGGGTTTGAAATTCCAATTCCATTTTCATGTTATTGAGAAACTCAAACTCAGGATCTCTCACATTCCTAAAGATAACTCTAATACTACTAAACTAAGCTCGTTGGTGGACAAAAGCAATATTAAACTGGGCCTAAATACTCTAAAGAAAGTAGCGCAAATGATGTTAATTACCTCAATGATGTCACCAATATTGACAATAAAAGCACCAGGGATGGGTGTGATGGGTACCCATTTACCATTTTTCTTGATTTGTAATCCTTGAACTTCATTTGCTTGAATTAACAATGTCAATCCAGTGGAATCAGAGTGAGTATTTAGGCCCATGACCTTGTTTGCCTCTACACAAGGTGGATAATAGTTCATTCTTATCGCTTGTGTTCCATCTTCAAATATGCTTCTAAGCTTCTCTGGGTCTATCCCCAAATTCCTGCCCATCAACCGCAACAAGCATACTGCAACTCTTTGCACCTCTGATGAATACTTGTCAAAGGTTGCTCTAATACAAATTAAGTGACCAACGTAAAACAGGAGACTCAATAATAAAACAACACCATGGGCATCAATATATAAGCCAGGAGAGATTAAAAAAATCAAAAAACTATGGATTTATAGCTAGACTATCAGTTGAGATTATGCATTCAGTTATTTTTCAATTCAGTTTTTAATAAAAAGTTATACTTTATGATATATTATTATATACTATTAATAAAAATATTACATTTTTATATATCAATATATAATTCAAAATCTTTTTTTATATATTAATAATTAAAACTTAGAAGGTCAATTAATTTAATTATAATTTTTTAAAAAACATAAAAATATTTGATTTTACTTATGAAAATCAGCTTAGTATTTATAAGTTAATTGAACTTATAAGTATTTAAAATTTTTACGAAGTTACGTGTTTGATTAAAGTATTTATAAATGGCTAATAATTAATTTATAACCATATTTATTATTAAATCAGAAGGTTGATGATAATCAAAAGTGGATATACTAAATAATTTAGATTTTTAATTATAATCGAATAGTGGTTGCCCTGTAATCATTAGCTCTACTGGTTTCCCTGTCAATCTTAACCAACTACTTAACTATGATCAAAATTAAATTGATTTATATGAAAAAATTAAAAATGAATAAATAGTAATCTTGTAAAAATTAAATGAAAAACAACCCGGAAATCAAAATGAATCAAATCATGATATAATAGAATATATTTCCCTTTAACAAAATGATTTACCTAAAAGAAGTGGGAGTAGTAGGCCAAAATCGCATATTTCTTATTGAGGCAGGCTTGGAAAGAAGGAAAAGCATGTCACCCCAATCAAGCTTTTGCTCTTCAGAAACAACAAAGGCTTGCCCATACCCTTGAATATCATTTGGCAGCTGAGCACAGGACATCTTCTCCTCCAATGGCAGCTTAAAGAACTCTTTTATCTCCATCTTCATATTCTCTATCACTTCTGCTGGAACCCCATGATTTATCAGCTACATCAACCATTATTTACAGTTACTTCAGAATCCAAAAACACAGAGAATTCTGTTAAGGGTAGATGGGATTTTAATGGATACCTGGAAAAATCCCCAGTTTTCGCAGGCCCTGTGAAGCTCACCCAGTTCATCACCATGGCCTGATTGATTTCGCACCAACTTGCTCATATCAATCACTGGAATTTGGAGAGATTCATCCATGGAAACCTCGTCAAATTCCAGGTCAGGCCGGATGTATCTGTGTGGTATGTCCTTAAGCTTCTTGGAAGCAAGTGCCTGCACATTCTCAACAGGAAGAGAACCTCCTACGTCCTTTGTCCACCCTTCTTCGTTCCCCATTTCTCCAATATTCCCTACTCTTTTTTTTTCAGAGATAATCTACCTTATTTAAACAATTCTATATATCCATGGACAGACCTATTCGTGATATCAATCCAACTAAAAATGAAAGAAACTACACCCATTGGCCAAGCACTTTGTCATTAAAATGAATAAGACATTTATTTCTTGTTGATGGTATAAAAAATTTGGTGGAATCTGACCTAAGCATTGATTCGGCAGTTTTGTATCTTGTGGAAAGTTGCCTCATTTATAAGGATCAATCTAAGTTAGATGGTATGATCGTGTTGGCAGTTAGTGAATAGGGATCAGTTGGTGAAGGATCCAAACTGAGAAAATTTTTAGAATATAATAGTTTTATTTTGATCATAAAAATTAATCTAAAAATTGTAACATTTATCAAAGTCTTAGACTAAATTTACCTATAAAGTTAAGAGTTCAAATACTAAAATTATCAAAAGGGTTTTACTGCATACCACCATGGCCTAACTATAAATTAATCTCATCTTATCCATATAAATAAGTAGAGACACCACGGAATAAAAAAATTAAAAAAAAAAAAAGCAATTGCTCAACTAAACCAATTAATCCATCAAATGATTTACCTCGTTAAACTTTAATTTAAGTTTCTTTAAAAAAAATTCAAGTTTCAACCTATTTTACATTTTCTTTTATCTATTGACTTGGATGGACATTGCAATATGAGGTAATTTCCTGATCATCAAAAACAAAAATTGTAATATTTCTTCTTTCGTATCCCTGATAATTGCCATTTTGTTGCCATTTTTTAATTTTAATTTTATTTCATAAAAAATCCTTTTAATCTCCAATAGTAAATTTTCATATTAAAAAAATTTCGTTAAATTATAATATAATATTTATAAATATAATTTTAATATTTTTCAGTAATGATTAATCCTCTTTTCTAGAAAAACAGATTGTTATAATGGTATTGGTATTCCTGATAATTACGATTTTGTTGTAATTTTTAAATTTTAATTTTATTTCATAAAAAATCCTTTTAACTTTCAACGGTAAATTTTCATATTAAAAAAATTTAGTTAAACTATAATGTGATATTTATAAATACAATTTCAATACTTTTTAATAAATATTAATCCTTATTTCTAAAAAGTAAATTGTTATAATAATATTAATATTTTTATGATAAATCTAGATAGTGATTAAAATAATTAATATTTTTTTAGATTTGAGCTGAAATGAGGTGAAAAGCTATTCCATTATTTTTTTTTTATCCTGAAAACTTGATACTTGGAGGAATTTTTGTGAAATAAAATTAAAATTTAAAAATTTTTTAATAATAAATTAAAATTAAAATTAAAAAATAAAAATAAAATATAAAATAAAATTCAGGTACTACTATAAAAATTACCCTTCAACCGTCTTGAATCATAAAGCACCCAAGTTTCCAATAGCACAAGACGACGATAGAATCATCCATGCACCATTATTAATATATTATAGTATAAATTTTAATTAAAATCGAAGGGGTTACTTCTATGCAAGTCACAGTCCTCTGGTTTCAAGAAAATTATTCCCTAGCTAAATCCAGATGTACGATCCAATCATGCATACGTATATGCGTGTTGTGAATAAATTATGTCCTCTACTTGCCAGTTCCACTGTACCCTCACTCTCACTCACAGGTCGGTGGCGATACATTAAGTATTTATGAAAATTATTTAATTTAAATTTAAATTCGATTAATATATTTAATACTTAAATATATCTTAAATTTAATTAAAATTTATTATTAATTACCTCAATATGTCTTAAACTTAATTATTATTATTGAAAAAATTTAAATTTATTTAATTTTATATATTTTAATTGATAATTTATATAAAAAATATTTTTTATTGATAATTTATATTTAAAAATTTTAATAATTTTATAAAATATTTAAATTCTATTTTTAAAATATAATATATAAAAATTTATAAAAATTATTATAAAAAATATATTTTATATTTAATTAATTATTTTCATAAACGGTTTTAGGTAAAAGATACCTAATACTCAAAACATAGATCCGTCACAAGTATTATTTTTCAAATCCGAATTTATTTCAAATTCAAATTATATACTACTTAAACTTATCCTATTAGAGTTTAATAGGACTGAATACTCACAAATACCTAATCCATTGCCTTCTCTATTGCCGCAACAATCTTTGTATCCTAGATCACTTTCTCCGTCATCGTTGCTCGTTTTCTTTATAAGTCTTAGGTTCACTCATTGGGACCACACATATATACATGTCCACTGATTATTAAATTATCATTCCATAAACTGTTTTATTATATAATTTTTTATTTTATTAAACTTAAAAAAAAAATTCTATCGAAATTCAAACTCAAAATCTTTTCAAAACCAATTATTAAATTGTCTACTTTAATTGAACTATGTGTAGTTGATTCGTAAATTAAAACTTAGTTAATTTGTTGTGCTTAGTCACTCAATTTTTAATAAAATATTATACGAATGGGAATTTATATGATTTCTTTTTATGGAAATGAAATTGTGCTATACCGAATTTTTTATGCCATATTTGGCTTATTTTTTCTTCTAGTTTTGATATTCAGGGGAATTTTGAAGGGCGCAGGACATCATCAATTCTCCTTTGCTGTTATTGTTTAATCTATATATGAATCTTTGCATAGGAGTTTGCAACAGCGCATTAGTTCCACATGCCTTGCTTTAGCTATTTTTAATTTATTTATCTATTGGCTTTCCTAAATTGCAAGAACAATGAACAAAGGAGATCATGGATATGTGTGTATATAAGTGCATATGTACACATCATTATATATATATATATATATATATATATATATATATATATATATATATATATATATATATATAGGCTAATTAGATGTGAGTGTGCGTGTGTGGGTTATATAGGAATAAAAATTCTATTAAAATTGTCATAATTTTAACGGCGATCCATTTCTATTACTAATCCATGTGTGCGTATGTTTTATCTATTAAAACAAATTAAAAGAAAAAAGCAAAATCTTTTCGCTAGTTATTAAGGATCACAGATCCGAATCTTTAAAATTAGGAGTAATTATTGTCGCCCCTTAAAATTTATAGCAGCAAAATGCAAAAGATATTAAATTATTATTTAAATTCATTTTGTTATTCACAAAAAAATAAATTTATTATTTTTGTGACTTGAAATTTGGATATGTTTTCATAGACCCGAATTGTGATCTGACCCGAAAGCTTCGTGCTGCGACTCGATGGGATAAAAAGTGAGATCTATGGTGATAGCGGAGGGCGCGGGCCAATAGACCCAAACTCGAAGCCCACCACTGATCTGTTTGGGGATGTAAGGGCAACGCCGCCGCGGTATGGACTAGTATAAATATTATAATATTCTGCCTTTTGTGGTAGAATTGTAAGATATTCAGAAAATATATTGAGGTAAGGGTTTGAAAGTTCTGAGTGATTGTATATTGTTCTTTCATCATAGTAGAACTTTTTCTCTTGTCTTGTCCCTGGACGTAGACCTTATGGTTAAATCACATTAAATTCTGTATTATTCTTCTTTTCTTTTCTATACTATGCGATTGTGCAATTTGTGTGTGCCTTAAATTTATGTGCATGTTATAACAAACTGATATCAGAGATTTGTGCGCGAAGTGTAACATTCTGAACTTCTGAGCTCTAAACAGTACTATTTTCAGTTCATGAATAGTACTCTTCAAAGCCAGTTTGAGGACCCAAAAAAAATTAAAATGAAAATATATTGAAATAAGCAGTATTAAAATCAAATTGACCTTCGAGTTATGGAGTTAAAAGTCATTATCGAAGAAGATAGACTATAACTCGATGAGGGGTATTTTGGATATTTGGTACTCATAGTTGACTTTTGACCAAATTGTCAATTAAATTATGTGAAATTAATATAATAAATTAAGAAGGAAATTTAAAAAAAAATTCAAATAGAAATATGTAATGGAAAAGAAGAAGATAGAAGAAATGAAAATTAAATTCCCAATTATGACATAAGCATGACTATGGATGATGTGATTAAAATTTTTAACCAATTATAATTAGACAAACCAATATAAAAGAGACAAAAGAAATTAAATAAAATAAAAATTGGTCATCTTCTTCCCTCACATTCCCTTGGCTGAACCTCTGCTATTCTTTCCTTCCACCATTTTCATTCCCTTCAAGCTCAAATTTCTCTAGATTTTCACCATATTCCCTATAAGTTCCAACACTAAAATTTGATTTTAGACCTTGCTTAAGAGTTTGAGAGCAAAAGAAGAAGAAAATTTGAAGTTTTGGAAGTTGGAAAATCTCTCAAGTGAGATAAGTGCAATCAACCCTTAAATTAGTTGTTTAATCCTTGCAAGTAAGTTGATTTGAGTTGATATACGCACATAAAATGAAAGAAATCATGCATATAGAGGGAAGAGGAAATTTTGGTCCACTTGAGTGGGCTAGGGTCTTTGATGATTTTGATGAAATCACACTTGTATACTAATGTTAATTGATGTGTATATATGAATTTTGATTGAAGTTGCATTAGATTTCATGAATTTGTGAAGAAGTGAAATTAGGGTTTTGAAGAAATTGGGAATTTGGTGCTATGGTATGAAATTGATGTTATTGAGGTCAATTATTAACCAATTGATGTGTGTTGGTTGTGATTTGAAGTTGGTTGTTGAATTGAATTAAGAATTGGAAGTGTGATCTTTGCGCAGGATTTTTGGACCTCTGAGTCCAGTGGGATTTTATGGCTATAAGTAGAGCTAAACAGCTCCAATTGGTGTGAGGCTAATTGGAGATTAAACTTAAGACATAATGCCACGATTTTTATGAAGAAAACTTGCCTAGAAATTGAACACAAATTGCACTAAAATTTGCTTGAATTCGGATGTGGCATTCTGAACCTGGACAGAATGACCATATGAACAGTATTTAGTCATTTAGGCATAACTTACTCTAGGAAACTCCAAATGACTTGATTCTTAAACCCATAAAATCCTAAGACATAGTAAAACATTTTTCATAAAGATTAAGAGATTTAGTTTTGGCCCTAACTAATTGAAATTGCTAAGCAAAAATTGTCCATCAAATCTGCTTGGACCAAACCTGATCTAAAAATTCTGGACCTTAGGCCACCCAACTAGTTGTGGTAAAAATGTCATAACTTAGTCTATAAAATTACAAATATAGTGATTCAAAAGCCAAAATCTTCATAAGACCTAGGGCTACAACTTTGATGTTTTGGCTAGAACCTGAATCTCAATGCAACTTAGGGAAATTACTAGGATAAATCAGGAACTCCAATCATGGAAATTCCTATAAGTGAAACAAATTGCCAATTGACACCCGGATACTAATCAGACCATAACTTTCACTAGAAAACTCCAATTGGAGTGAATCAAATGATTTGAAAAGGAAAGACAAAGGTCTAAAACTTTGTTTTAGGGACCTGAACCCAGTTTTGAGCCTAAGGTGCTTAGAAATCACTTGCAAAATATGGTAAAAATTCTGGAAACTTAGTAAAGTACAAGTCAGTACCTTAGACCAGACCCGAGAAAATTGACCATAACTAGAGCTACACAACTCCAAATTGGAGGATTCAAAAGGGAAATTAAACCTAAGATAATAAGGAACAACTTTCATGAAGAAAGTGTGGTCAAATTCCTACTATAGCTTGGCCTAATATATGAGTAAGTCAAGATACAAATCCTAGAATTTATAAAGTACTTCTAGAATGGCTTAGAATATGATTGATAACTAATACCAATGACTTAAGGAACATGAATATTATATGAATATGTGTTTGGGGCTCATGTTCGTAACATGATTAGAATAAATTTATGATGAAGCATGAATATATAACATGTGAAGAAATTATTTGATTTATGAACACTTAAGAATATGAATTGCCCATGTATGCCTATACATGCTTGTATTGGTTGGATAAATTAGCATGCCAATAGGGTTCTGATTTGTAGTACTGCTTATGGCTTGTGCCATTCTGTTATCATGGCTTTATGCCATTCTGTTATTTATGGCTTCCAACCATTCTGTTACATGATGATACACATGGCTTTATGCCCGATTGCTATCATGGCTTTTTAGCCACTCTGTTGCATACCTGATTGATATTATGTGTCTCACGGTATGACTGCCCGAGACACAGATGTGTCCAGTACTAGTTTACTCGTTTATCCAGTCCAGTCAGTTTGTCATAGGTTACTTGGGCATTAGAATTAAATGTTGAAAATTAACTAATAATTAAAGGAATGGAAGAATCAACAAAATAAATATCATTCAAATATTAATTAAAAAAAATGCATCTCCTATGAAAATATAACATAAGTTCATTATTTTATTTTTATTTAGTTTCTTTCCATATTATTATTGCACCACTAAGCGTTATGCTTAGCGCGTTGATTTTTCCTCGCGTAAGTACTGGAGAAAAAGATAAGGCCCAATAAACATCCGACAGGGATTGTTCTGATCGGATCTGCATCAGTGTCAGATAGTGTCATCTCCTGACGAAGTACATTTTGGTAGGGTTCACTAGATTATGGCAATGTAATTTTGTACATTGTAAATATTTATTAATTTTATAATGTAAATTATGAACTTGTGTAATTAAATTTGTATATGATGTAAATTAATGAAATTTGAGTATTTCATATATAAATTGAGCATGAATGAATATGTATAGAAATGGTTATATGAATTGAGTTTGAGATGATGGATGAAAGCCTATGAATTTATATGAAATATTTTTAAACAAGTGAATAGTGTCATACGCCAAATATTAATAAAACAGGGGAAATTCCATCAGTTTCTCCGGTTGAAAATTTTGATATTAAAATATATAATTGGGATTTAAATTAAGGATGAATTAAATAAGATAAGATAAAATGCTCCAACACAAAGTGTGGTATTCCTTGCTCGGCTACACTGTAGGCCGAGTAAGGAGTGTCACACAAAACCTAGGGTTTACAGATGGCATCATCTTTAACAAAGTATGAGATGGAGAAGTTTGATGGTGGATCGAGTTTCAATCTGTGAAAGATTAAAATTAAATCTTCCTTGATCCTACAAGTTCTATGGAAGGCAATTAGGATAACTTTTTAGAAGGTATGAAAGAGGCAGAGAAGGTTGATCTGAAGGAGAGAGCCTTGAGTATGATTTTTATGAGCGTAACTGATAATATTCTACAAGAGATTGCAAGTGAAAGCTCAGTATCTGTGGCATGGAAGAAATTGGAGGAGTTATACTCTACTAAATAGCTTACCAATAGCCTGTATCTGAAGAAAAGGCTTTACAATCTGAGAATGAGCAAATGTACGCCTATTAAAGAACATCTGGTTGAATTTAATTCAATCATTATGTACTTGAAGAATGTTGATATAGAGATTGATAGTGAGGATCAGGCTCTTATTATGTTATGTTCTTTGCCACTCTCCTATGAGGCTTTTGTTGATGCTCTGTTGTATGAAAAAAACACTATTTCACTAGACATATTAGTAATTCTCTAAAATCAAAGGAGTTGAAAAAGAATTTTCTAGATAATAGAGAAAGATTTGAGGGGAAAGGTTTAGTGAGCAGGGGAAGAACACATTCAAGGGAGGGTTCTTCCAGCAATAAGAAAACTAAGGCTAGATCTAAGTCAAGAATGAAAAAGGCTAATTGTTTTGAGCACGAGGAGGCAACATTGCAAGCTACAGTTGCTTTATCTACCACAGAGGCTGAATATATGGTTTTAGCAGAGGTGGTAAAGGAAGCTTTATAGTTACAGGGTTGGTGGGTGATCTTGGGTTGATACAGAATATGCCAACAGTGTTTCGTGATAGCCAGAAAGCAATACATCTCACAAAGAATCAGATGTACCATGAGCGAACTAAGCTCATTGATGTCAAATATCACTTCATTCAAGACATTGTATCTCAGGAGACAGTAGTTGTGCAGAAAGCCTCTACACAAGATAATCTAGTAGATACGATGACCAAGGGAATCCCAGTTAGCAAGTTTAGGCAATGCCTAGACTTGGTTGGTGTTTGTAGTGCTCAGTAGTATCATTGCACGAGCATATGGCAAGACAGAGAGTTTGTGGTTATTTTATTGATGATGGAGGGAATTCAAGCCAAGGGGAAGAATTGTTATTTTTTGTGGCTTGAATTTTGGATATATTTCATGGATCTAAATTATGACTCGACCCGAAAGTTTTGCACTGCAACTCGATTAAGATAAAAAGTGAGATCTGTGATGGTAGCGAAGGGTACGAGCTAATAGGCTCAGGCCCGAAGCCCATCGTTGATCTGTTTGAGGGTGCGAGGGCAACGCCCCCATGGTATGGACCAGTATAAATATTATAATATTCTGCCCTTTGTAGTAGAGTTGTAAGATATTCATGAAACACACTGAGGTTAGGGTTTGAGAGTTCTGAGTGATTGTATCTTGCACTTTTCATCATAGTAGAACTTTTTCTCTTCTCTTGTCTTATCCATGGACATAGATCTTACGGTTGAACCACATTATATCCTGTGTTATTCTTCTTCTTTTTTCTATACTGTGTGATTGTGCGATTTGTGTATGCCTTAGATTTGCATGCTTGTTATAACAAAATTAATTATAAATTGTTATTTTTTTAATAAAATTGAATTTTTTTTTTAATTTCATTTTAAAATTTAACTATAATTACTCTCAATTTTAAATAATTGGATATGTGATTTAAAATTAAAATGTTAAGATTAGTCATAATTAATTTTTAAGTGATTTTCTTATTGTTTTTAGTAATTAGAGAAACATCTTTTGCTGTTTTATTCTACTTTATAACTTTTTTATAATTAATTTTTGATTAAAACTCAAACGTTAGACTTAACTTGAGCAGTAGCGTGAGTGAAAAAAGAAAAAAAAAATACAAGCAAGCTTGGGCCCAAATATAATGGGCTTGTTTTTTACCCTCTCCCTTTTTATTTCTGGGTTAATTTTGGTTTTTTTTTAGTAATTGAATTTTAATTTGTAAAATATAAAACTAATATTTTATTTCACCATCTACTAAAAGATTTTTCAATAATATTTTATTATTTTATGGATTTCACAAAAATTACTATACTAATTTATTATTAATGTTATTTTATTTAGAAGTAATAAATTTGATTTGGTTCATTAATTTGATTTGGATATGTTGGATTTATAGTGATTTGTGACTTGTTTTAATTACATAAAATTTGAAATAATATGAATTTAATGACCCGTAAAATTAAAAATTTAATTAAAAGTTAAACTCAATAATTTATACAATGCAAATTGAAAATTAATTTTTTTAACTAATTAATATTTTAAGTTGATTTTTTATATATAAAAAGTTGAATTCCTTTTTTAACAATTACTCAATGAATAATATGAAACAATCTATGATATGAAATTATTTTATTTGAACTCATAATAATAAAAATTATTAACAAGCACATAGTGATGTATATAAATACCGTAACTTAAAGTTTTTAATAATACTTTCATATTAATTTACAGTGTTATTATACATAATATTATTTATGTTATTTATTACATATTATTTTAATGTTTAAATACATTATTTTGATATTATTTATTATTAAAATGTACAAAATAATATTAAAGAAGTGTCGTTGGAGCTGTAGTGTAACTTGCAATCTCAACCCACGGATCCGATGGGTTTGCACTTCTAGTTCTATGTTATGCCAATATTTCAAATGAGATTATAAGTAACGGAAGGGTATTATAATGGCTCAAATTTTTATTTTTCATAGTATTGTATTTCTTCGAATTTAAATAAAATATTTTGAATTTAGTTATGAATTTTAAATTTTTGTTGATTTTACTCTTTTCTTTAAGGTTTTAAAAATAATGTGGATGTTTTATTTAAAAATATTATTTGGACCCACAAGAAAAAAAATTATTTCTCCCTATAAGGAGGAGAGAGAATTAATGGGTAAGGAGAGAAAAGGGAAAAATAAAGAGGAATAAATTTTAGAGGCAGAATTGAAAATATTTGGGCTTAAATGAAAATTTCAGAAATTGATGGACTAAACCATAATTTGTAAAAGAATACAGAGAATATCTAAATAAATGCAGCTGCACCACAGCTAACCCATGCAAATTAAAATCAACTGCTCATTTCATCTACTTTTATTTGTTGTTTTTCAAAATTTATAGTCTAAAATTATTTGTCGTTTTGGTTTGCTTCAAAGTTACATAACCAAGTGATTTTGATGATAATAGACAAATGGAATAAATCTAACATATGTACAAGATCTATTTAGGACAAATTTCAAATTACCTTTGATATGTTAAGTAATCAATGATTTTGATAGAACGAGAAAATATGACTTGAAAATGTCCTTAGATAGTTGGAAAGGCTTGAAATTGTTTGATGAAGCTAAAGTCTCAAGTAGATTCTTAGTTTGTTATTTCATAAGGGTTTGTACAAAGATAAGATGTTGATTGGCCAAGAAAACTATTTTCCTATAAAAGTTTTTCTATTCCAAAGTTTTAAGTAAGTTTTATGCTTCATGTTTAAGATTTTTGAAGCCCCAAAATGAATTTTTAAATGTCCTTTTGAAACCTCAAATTTTGAGAAATAGAAGCAAAATTAGATGTCTGATTTTTAAATAAATTCCGAGAGAAGATTAACATGGCCCCTGTGCAAGGATGACACGCACAAATCGAGAAATGATCCAAATTTTTCCTCCTGAGAAGTTCTCCATTCCACCTATGGGACAAAACCGTGAGGCTTATGGCCAAAGCGGACAATTCCTCTAGTGGTTGGAGCCCAATTGTTACAATTGGTATCAGAGCCGCTCGCGTGTCCTCTTGGGCGATGGTGGGGCAAACCTCAGCGAGGATGTTGAGTCCCGAAAGGGGGGGAGAAAGGTCCCTTAGGCAAATCCCACATCAGCAAAGCACGAAGATGGTCTTGGGCTCAAAAAGTAATGATATATAAAATGGGAGAACTAATCACCAGAGATGCCTTTTTGTGGAATGGCCTGGAGAGTTGGAAGAACTTCAGAGTTAAGCGTGCTCGCTTAAGAGAAATCCTAGGATGGGTGACCTCCTGGGAAGTTCTTCATTCCACCTATGGGACAAAACCATGAGGCTTATGGCCAAAGCAAACAATTCCTCTAGTGGTTGAAGCCCGATCGTTACAGAAGTAGAAAGGTACAAGGCCAGACTAGTAGCAAAAGGTTATAATCAGAGGGAAGGTATAGATTATACAGAAACATTTTCCCCAGTGTCCACTAAAGATGCCTTTCGTGTGGTTATGGCTTTAGTTGCTCATTATGACTTAGAACTCCACCAGATGGATGTTAAAATAGCTTTCTTAAATGGAGACTTGTATGAAGATGTGTATATGGTTCAACCTAACGGTTTCATAGAAGCTGGTAAAGAACACTTAGTGTGCAAGTTGAAAAGATCCATTTACGGGTTGAAACAGGCTTCTAGACAATGGTATCTGAAGTTTGATCAAGTTTTGACTTCTCTTGGTTTTGAGGAGAATGCTTCAGATCAATGCATCTTTCAGAAGGTGAGTGGGAGCCATTTCATTATTCTAGTGTTGTATGTTGATGACATTCTTCTTGCCAGTAATAGCATCAATCTCTTGAACGAGACAAAATACATGCTTTCTAGTCACTTTGACATGAAAGATCTTGGTGAGGCCACATATGTTCTGGGTATTCAGATTCACCGTGATAGGTCTCGAGGCATATTGGGTTTGTCTCAAGGAACTTATATTGATCGAGTTCTTAAGAGATTTAACATGCACACTTGCTCATCTTCTATTGCACCTGTTCTTTCAGGTGAGAAACTCTCTAAAGCTCAGTGTCCTCAGGATGACAAGGAAAGGACTGAAATGGAAAAGATTCCATATAGTTCTGCAGTTGGGAGCTTGATGTATGCTCAAGTATGCACTCGTCCTGATATAGCATTTGCTATTAGTGTCCTTGGTAGATACTTGAGTAATCCTGGATGGAGTCACTGGAAAGCTGCAAAGAAAGTTATGAGATATTTGCAGGGTACTAAGAATTATATGTTGACTTACAAAAGATCTGGCAATCTGGAAGTCATTGGGTACTCTGATTCTGACTTTGCAGGCTGTGTAGATGATAGAAAATCTACTTCTGGTTACATCTTCATGATGTCTGGAGGAGCTGTTTCTTGGAAAAGTGCCAAACAGACACTTACCGCTACCTCCACTATGGAAGCAGAGTATGTTGCTTGTTATGAGGCCACTTGTCAAGCTGTTTGGTTAAAGAAATTGATTTTTGGTATGCTTGTTGTTGAGAGCATCTCAAGGCCCTTGACCATTTGTTGCGACAATGCTCCTGCTGTTTGCTTCTCTCAAAATCACAGGAATTCTAGTCGAACTAAACATTTTGATGTCAAATTCCTGTTTGTTCGAGAGAAGATTCGTGAATCACAGACTCGGATTGAACATATTACTACGGACCGAATGATTGCGGATCCGTTAACCAAAGCTTTGCCCATTAGTGTTTTTCAGAAGCATGTTGCGCATATGGGTGTAGTGAAAACTTTTGATGATGCTTTGGTTTAGTGGGAGTCTGTTTTATGTTACATTTGGGTTAGCATTTGTATGGAATGCTTAGACCATTGTTTTGGACATATCTTGTCACATATTCCATTTAAATTCAGTTTTTTGGTTTTGAGATTTTGTTGGCACATATATATAATATTATTTTTCCTATCGGATTTAATGTTATTTTGTTTGCCATTACATTAACTGGATTTTATAGGTTAAATTGCTTACTTGTTATTAGATATTATTTTGTATTTTATTAATCTGTAATTTTAGTTTAATAAATTGATTACTGCTATCCAAGTGGGAGATTATTGAATTATTTATTTATATCTAGATGTGGATTAGCATTAATCAATTGTTAGGCTCATTGATAGATTAAATAATGATATCAAATAATAAATTTAGTAATTAACAATATCTAAATGGATTGAGAGTTGTGAACCTACCATTTCGCTTCCGTTCTTCATTGTTCATAGAAAATCATGGATACAAGCATATTTCCAAGTATACATATTTTTTAATCATTTAATCTATAACGATCTAATTTATATTGAGCATATTCTTGTAAAGGTTGGACAAGCACTCGTGAAACTTGTTGATGTAAAAGGCTTGACTTTTGCCCTTAAAAAGAGTCACTTAGTGGAGAAAAAGGCTTAAAGAAGGATCTTTGAAGAAGTGGATGTAGGCATTGAAGGTCGAACCACTATAAATCCTTGTGTTCAATCTTTTCAACCCTACCTACTCTTTATATTTTATCACTTTAACTTGCTCATTTTGATATATATGTGCTAAGTTGTATATTTGTTTAGATGTTTGTTAGACACATTAATATGATTCTCATGTATGATTGATGCTTGAATTAAGTTCGATTGATTGATTATTGAGCTGTGATCTTTTTTACCTCTGTTTTACTATTTCAAAGCTTCAAAACAGAGGATATATTACATGTTTGGGCAGTTATTGTTTGAATTAATTGTTGAGCTTGTTTGCCACACTTGAACGCCATTTCAATTCATATAAAAGCGTCCAGCCCAGATTTTTCATATGGCTTTCAGCAAGAGCTAAAAAAATTAATATATATATATATATAAAGCAGAGTGATATTCTCAAGAAAATGATACATGATACTTTTCTTGAAAAACTTGCTACGTGTCACCTTCAATTAATAACTCTCTTTTATATTCTTTAATAATAATAATTATTTAATTTTTTTCTATTTCTCTTTTAATCATCAATATTATTTACAATTCTACCTTAACATTTACATTTAAATTATTATTTCTTTAAAATTTAATTTTTAAAATTTAAAACTTTTTTGTGATTAAATGTAATATTTAAAAATTATTTATATTATTTTTTTATAAATTCATTTATACAAAAATATTACTTACCACAAGTCATCCTCAATAATAATAATAATAATAATAATAATAATAATAATAATAATAATAGTTTAAAATAAAAAAAATAATTTAACAACAACAACAACAATAATAATAATAATAATAATAAAAAGTCAGTGATGGTCATTAATTTAAAGAAAATTAGTCATTAATTTGTGATATCATAATCAACTATCATATAATTTAATCAATCTTAAATTATTTCATTTCTTTAATATATATTTTTATTACATTGTTATATTTTCTATAATTTTTATTACGAAATCGTTATTTAAAAATTTGAGAGACAACAATTATAATCTCCATAAAAAAATTATAAAAAATAAAATATAGAGATTTGACTTATTTATAATTAGTATATATTAATTTTTTATATTGACAATTTAATATTCTTTTTATTTTATTTTCCTAATATTAATTAATATTTATTATTATTATCATTATTACTAACTTATGGCCATTGAATTGAAATGGCTAAATAAATGAGAAATATTTTACTGTTATAAAAATTAAATTTAAATTCTTTTGTTATCGTTTTTCAATTAAATAATATTTAATTATAAAATTAAACTTTTATATTCTTTAAATGAGAAATATTTTATTGTTATAAAAATTGAATTTAAATACTCTTGATTTGTATAACAGATAAAAATATATATATATATATATATATATATATATATATATATATATATATATATATATATATATATATATAAAGCAGAGTAGTATTCTCAAGAAAATATCACATGACACTTTTCTTAAAAAACTTATTACATGCCACTTTTCATTAATAACTCTCTTTTATATTATTTAATAATAATTATTATTATTTAATTCTTTTTTATTTCTCTTTTAATCATCAATATTATTTATAATTCTACCTTAACATTTATATTTAAATTATTATTTTCTTTAAAATTTAATTTTTAAAAATTAAAACTTTTTGTGATTAAATGTAATATTTAAAAATTATTTATATTATTTTTTTATAAATTCATTTATACAAAAATATTATTTATCATATGTCATACTCAATAATAATAATAATAATAATAATAATAATAATAATAATAATAATAATAATAATAGTTTAAAATAAAAAATAATTTAACAATAACAACAATAATAATAGTAATAAAAGGTCAATGATGCCCATTAATTTAAAGAAAATTAGCCATTAATTTGTGATATAATAATCAACCATCATATAATTTAATTAACCTTAAATAATTTCATTTCTTTAATAAATATTTTTATTATATTGTTATATTTTCTATTATTTTTATTATAAAATTTTTGTTAAAAAATTTGAGAAACAAAAAGTATAATCTCCATAAGAAATTATAAAAATAAAATATAGATATTTGACTTTTTCATAATTAGTATGTATTAATTTTTATGTTAACAATTAAATTTTTTTTTTATTTTATTTTCCTAATATTAATTCATGTTTATTATTATTATCATTATCGCTAACTTATGGCCATTAAATTGAAATAGCCAAATAAATGAGAAATATTTTACTATTATAAAAATTGAATTTAAATTTTTTTATTACCGTTCTTCAATTAAATAATATTTAATATAAAATTAAACTTTTATTTAAATAATTTTTATTTATTTTTCATATGTAGTATGTCATATGAGACATTTGAAATATATATCAATCACTCTCCTTTTACTAAGTATTTTCATTTTACTTAAGTACTCTCAGATCTTTTTTTTATTTACTCTGTTTTCTTATTATTTCTTACAAAAGTTATTAGTTATTATTCTTAAAATTTATTTATTTATTTAAATATATTTAATTAATAATTAGTTAATTACTAATTTTTTTATAAATTTCTTATTAATATTTCTTAAACTTTTTAATATTATCCTTCATTATGATTATATATCAAATGCAATTATAACTAATATTTTGATTATCCATATTTTATTATCATTAATTTTCAATAGAAATATTTTTAAATTTTAATTAAATATCTTAATTTTTATGCATAAATTATCTCTCAAATATATTTTTATATTGAGTGAAATTTCAAAAATAGAATATAAATATCATTACATCAAAAATTTAATTACAAGTAAAAATAATTAAAAAAATTAAAGTTACAATATTAAAATTATGAAATTTGTCTCTTGAAAAATAGTATGTATTTTTAATATTTATTATATTAATAAAAAAGATGATATATTAAAATTTTAATTTTTATAAAATATATTTATCTTATGTCATGAATTTATATAAAACGATAATTATTTTTGTGAAAGAATTATTTTATAAAAAAATATATTAGATGAACAAGAAAATTTACACTTTATAAAAATTTAAAGATGTATTATTTTTAAAAAATAATATAATAAAATGTTATTTTTAATTAATAATAATATTACATATTTTCATTATTATTAAAATTAAATAATTCAATTCATTATTAGTAATTTAATATTTTTTAATATATTAATAATAAAAAATTATATTTATATATTATTTAAATAATATTATTTTCTCATTAATCTAATATATTTTCTATAATATAAAAAGAAATCAATTTACATAAACTATGAGATAAAATAAAAAAATTCATAAAATTTAAATTATTTATTGAATAAAGAAATTTTATTACATTTTAATCGAAGTAATAATATAAACTATTATTAACATATGTATAAAAAGAAATAAATGTGTATTTTAATTAATTACACTATAAATTAATTAATTAAAAAATTATTATTATAAAAAATAAAAATTTATTAAAATTAAATTAAATAAAAGAGAAATTTTAATTAAAAATTAATTTAGTAGTAATAATTTATCTTATATAGAATATAATTAAAAATTAAATTAAATAATAAAAATTATAAATTGTCCATATATAGTATGAACATTATGCTAATATATATATATATATATATAAAGCAGAGAGATATTTCCAAGAAAACGACACATGACGCATTTCTTGACAAGCTTGCCACGTATCACCTTTCATAAATACTCTCATTTATATTAATTATTATTTATTTTTTTATTTTTATTTTAATTATCATTATTATTTACAATACTACCTTAACATTTATTATTTAAATTATTATTTTCTTTAAATTTTAATTTGAAAAAATTAAAACCTTTTATAATTAAATGTAATATTTAAAAATTATTTATATTATTTTGTAAATACTAATTATTATTTATTTTTTTATTTCTCTTTTAATTATCATTATTATTTACAATACTACCTTAACATTTATGATTTAAATTATTATTTTATTTAAAAATTAATTTTTAAAAATTAAAAGCTTTTATGATTAAATGTAATATTTAAAAATTATTCATATTAATTTTTTTATAAATTTATTTATGTAAAAATATTATTTGCCACATGTTACCCTAAATAATAATAATAATAATAATAATAATAATAATAATAATAATAATAATAATAATAATAAAAAGGTCATTAATGACCATTAATTTTTGATATTATAATCAATCATAAATCTTCTCATTTATACTAATTATTATTTATTTATTTTTATTTATCTTTTAATTATCATTGTTATTTACAATATTGTCTTAATATTTATTATTTAAATTATTATTTTCTTTAAAAATTAATTTTTAAAAATTAAAATATTTTGCAATTAAATGTAATATTTAAAAACTATTTATATTATTTTATAAATATTAATTATTATCTATTTTTTATTTCTCTTTTAATTATCATTATTATTCACAATGCTATCTTAATATTTATTATTTAAATTAATATTTTCTTTAAAATTTGATTTTTAAAAATTAAGAGTTTTTATGATTAAATGAAATATTTAAAAATTATTTATATTATTTTTTTTATAAATTCATTTATACAAAAAAAAAATTTGCCACATGTTACCATTTATAATAATAATAACAATAATAATAGAAGGTTATTGATGGCTATTAGTTTAAAGAAAACTGATCATTAATTTATGATCTCATAATCAACTATCATATAATTTAATCAATCTAAAATTATTTCATATCTTTAATAAATATTTTTATTACATTGTATATAAATATTTTCATTACATTATATATTTTTTATTATTTTTGTTATAAAATCTTTGTCAAAAAATTTGAGAGACAAAAATCGTAATCTATATAAAAAGTTATAAAAATAAAATATAGAAATTTGACTTATTTATAATTAGTATGCATTATTTTTTATGTTAATAATTTAACATTCTTTTTATTTTACTTTCCTAAGATTAATTAATACTTATTATAATTATCATTATGGCCAATTGATGATGACGATTTAATTAAAATAGCTAAGTAAAAAAGAAATATTTTACTATTATAAAAATTAAATTTGAATGTTTTTGTTACCTTTTTTCAATTAAATAATATTTAATTATAAATTAATATTTTATTTAAATGATTTTCATTTATTTGTCTATATATAGTATGTTATATGAGACATTTGATACACATCAAGCACTATTCTCTTACAAAGCATTTTCATTTCACTTAAAAACTCTCATTTTTTTTATTTGCACTATTTTTTATTATTTCTCTCAAAAATTATTAGTTATCATTCTCAAAATTTATTTATTTAAATGTATGTAATTAATATTTATTTAAATATTAATTTTTTTATAAATTTCTTAGTTAATATTTCTTAAACTTTTGAATATTTTATTTCATTATAATTATATATCGAATGTAATAATAACTAATATTTTAATTATCTATATTTTATTATCATTAGTTTTTATCAAAATTATTTTTAAATTTTAATTAAATATCTATATTTTTATGTATAAATTATCTCTAAACTATTTTTTTTATGTAAAAGTAGAATTTTAAAGATAAATTGCAAATATGATTGCATTAAAAATTTAGCTACAAATAAAAATAATTAAATTTATAATATTAAAATTATGAAATATGTCTTTCAAAAAATAGTATGTATTTTTAATATTTCTTATATTAATAGAAAATGATGATATTTTAAAATTTTAATTTTTATGAAATATATTTATTTTATATTATAAATTTATATAAAGTGATTATCAATTTTGTCAAAGAATTATTTTATAAAAAAATATATCAGGTTAATAAAAAAAATTTACACTTAGATATAGTATTTTTAAAAAATAATATAATAGAGTGTTATTTTTAATTAACAATAATATTATATATTTTCATTATTATTAAAATTAAATAATTCAATTCATTATTTGTAATTTAATTTTTTTATTATATTAATAACAAAAAATATTATATTTATATATTTTCAAAATAATATTATTTTCTCACTAATTTAATATATTTTCTGTAATTTACAAAAAATAAATTTCGATTTACTTAAATTATGAGATAAAATATAAAAATTTTATGAAATTTAAATTATTTTTTGAATAAAATATTTTTGAAACTACTATTAATATATATATATATATATAAGTATTTTAATTAATTATATCATAAATTAATTAAAATTTTATTATTATAATAAGTAAAAATTTATTCAAATTAAATTAAATAAATAAAAAATTTTAATTTAATAATAATAATTTACTTATTTAAAATATAATTAAAAATTATATTAAAAAATAAAAATTATAAATTATCCAAAAATAACACGTACATTTTACTAGTAAAATATGTTTCTTATACTGAACTTTATTTGCGAATTAGTCAATTCCCGTGCCCCGCCCAACCCTTGGGACAAAGTTACAATTATTGTCTTTCCAATTGTGCTATGCAACCATTTTAAACCAAACATTTCACAGATGACTCAAACCAGACAAAATTTAAATTTATTTAATCCATATTTTTCCTTTAAAGATCTAAAAAAGGTAACAAACAGTTAGAGATGACGATGGATAGGATACTCACAAAAATTATCCTACTCAAACTCGAACTCGATTAATATTATCAAAATTCGAATTCATCCTAAACCCGATTAAAATTTATTCTCAACTATCCAAACTCATCTAAAATCTAATTATTATTATCCAAAGAAAAAATTCGAGCCTGTTTAATTTTATATATTTTAATTAATATTTTACATAAAAAATTATTTTGATTAATAATTTATATTTTAAAAATTTAATGATTTCATAAAATATTTATATTTTATTTTATATAAAATAAAATATATAAAAATTTATAAATATTATTATAAAAAATATATATTATATTTAATTAAATATTTATATAAACAGGTTCGGGTAATGGATATCCAATATACAAAATTCAAATATGATCCAAATCCATTATGGGTATTATTTTTCAAATCCGAATTAGTCTCAAATCTAATCATATAATATCAAAATTCATCTTATTATGGTTCAATTGAATCAAATACCTAAAAAATTCAACCTGTTGCCATCCCTGACAATTGTCATTAGCAATAGACATTATTCTGGCGTAATAACTTCAAATAAAAATATAAGTAATTGCATAAATGTTGGGAAAGGTTGGCGATGGAATAAATGATTATCAGTGATGAAGGTAGAAATTCAATGGGCCCAATTAAAACATGAATCTTTTCTTTCATATCAGATTCATCGCTGGTTATGTTAGATCGTAGTTCTGAATTGGAAGAAATGTTTTCTATATTGTCATAGGTTACTTAACAATCACTTGTTTTGATGCTGATCCAACAAATTAATTGACGGATAATGATAATTCTGTTAGGGTTAATATTTTTTATAAAATCATTTCATAACCATAAAAATAAAAATGTTTAATGAATATAATGTAAAAAATAAATACTAAATTTTTTTAAATAAAATTGACTTAAAATAAATTAAATGAAATTATTGTTAATTTAAAAATACAATGTTTAAAAATATGAATTATTGAATTTAAAATATATTGATAGTCTAAAATTAAAATATTTGTCTAATTTATTTCAAAACAATAAAATAAAATTGATAGAGAATAATAAAAGGCTAAGATGACAGTCTGGAGTTTTTCTCTTTCTTTTTTTTTTTTTTTCTTAAGGAGGGTTTGTGTTTATCAATAGCATGGTAAAGAATATTTATAAAATTAGTAATAAATTCTTAAAATTTTTTAAAATAATGGAGTTTAATATCCCATTAAATTTTAGTAAACAATATAAAAAATTATTTATTTTTTTAGAAAATATTAGTATAGCACTAAAAAAATTTAAAATATTGTAAAGCTCAATCCCTTGGCCCGTATACGGGTCCATCACTGATGATGATGGTATATTTGGAAGTAAACATTATCCGTCACCAAAGGAAAACCATTGATGTATTAGTTTTCATCTGGTGACGGAAATAGCTATTGTTATATTTGTTAAGATACAATTAAACACAACATCATTAAGTTTGTTATAAATTAGAGATAGCTTAACTGTGGATTTTATTATTATTATTAATATAACCTTAAATTATAACGATGGATTAGACTAATATAGTTTTCCTTTTCAATTTCCTTGTGATTTTATAAAATTATTTTAGTAATTTTATTATAATATATTTATATAGAAAATTATTATTTACAATTTTTATTGGTAAATTATTTTTTAATAATATTAACACAATGTTATTATTAAACTTGGTGAGGTTGGGCCAAGAAGGGATTGTCAAACTTAGTGTGGCAGTGGCGTGATGGTTAGTCAACAATGGGAAGGGAGATGAGTCTGGAATAGTTTGTTGGCGTTCCAATGCTACTGCGAACAAAGAGTTGGAGTGAGGAAAATGGAGTGTGGGTGGGTGAGAAGTTGAGGGTGCGGTCAAAATGGGTTTTTGGGGAGCTCCATTTTTCAATTGAAAGAGACTATACAGATGCACTCGATATATATATATCATTTTTTATAATTATTATATGGGGTTCATTTTTCATATTATAAGGAGATTTTATATTTTTATAAAAAAAATGAGCAATACTTTTATTTATACCTAGAGTATTTTATAATCTTTCGGAGAGTGATTAGAAATATTAAAGTTTTATTAGAAATATTAAAATTTATTATAATTTTACCTTTCATTCAAATAAAAATTAAAAATAAAAGTAATTTTATGGTCACTATATTCCTATTATATATATATTTTATTTAAATCATTTGTAGCAAAATTATAAATTTCAAACTATATAAGTTAATATAATGAAAATTGGTATAATAATATTATTTTAAAAATATATTTTCAGCTTAATTAATCCAATTAATTGAGAGTTAATCTCTTTAGAAAGCAAAGCTGAAAGAAATACACAAGATATTTAATTTATTATTAGTTTGCTAAAATCTATTTCTATATATTTTTGTTACTCAGTTTTCAATTATTATTTTTTTTTGGTAGATATCAGTTTTCAATTATTTTAATTTAACGTTTTTATACAAATTTTATTATATAAATAATAAATTATTTTAATATTAATAAATTTAAAAAATCAAATTATTAAATTAAAAGGGAAAACTAAAACTTCATTATTTGGTGGAAAGTAACTTTGTATATAAAAAGTATTCGTAACGTAAAAATATTTTTGGTTGTTTGGATTGAATATTAAAAATACTATTTGTTGATATTATGTATATATAAATATTTTTATATTTTAATAAAATTATTAAATTTTAAAAAAATAAAAAATAATTTTTTAATAAAAAAATTATTTTTATTAAGAATAATTTAATTTTTTTTATTAATAAATATTTTTTATTAATTTATTTTTTTAATATATTAAACTTTAAAAAATATAAAAAAAATTAATAAAATATTTTCCATAAAACAAATGAGTCCTAAATTTGAAATTTTCTACTCCCTCAAAGATTAAAAAAAAGACTAATCTTATTAAACTATTATTGATTTCATGCAAAGGTCCAACCCATTATTATATTTTTTTTCCGTTTCTCATCTTTTTACTTTCTTCTTATTTCTTGACGAACCCATTATTTATGACCACCCCATTTTTTTTACTGATCTTTTACTTTCTTCTTATTTCTTTCTTGCCTAACCCATTATTTCTCCATACTTTACTATTTTTTTTTTTTTTTTTATTATAAACACAAGACAAGTTATAATAATTTGAGTGCATCTAATAGAGGGATATGGTTCTGGTTTGTTTTGGAGTCTACCTAAAGATAATACCGAATTGAAATTTCAATATGATTACAGTACGATTATTCATTATTTTAGTTTCGATTTGGTATAATTCTCGATTCTTCGATTGTGGTTCGATTATTAGTTTTTGAAATAATTTATATAATTATTTCTTTAAAAAGTCATACTTGAATTAACATTTAAGTTTTGAATTGAATTATTAACACATATATATCATATAATATAATTTTTAGAGATTTTTAAATTATATAAATTTTAATTACAAGGTATGTATATAATTTAGGATTAAATATATTATATAATATAATAGTATAAGTATATCATATAATTTATATTTTAACTATTTGTTAATTATGTAATATTTAACTATAAAATATAAATATAATTAAGAGTTAACATATATATATAATATAACAGTACATTTATAATTAAAAATTATAAGGTAAGTTAATGTATTTATAACTAAATTATTAAAAAAATATAGAGAAATTAATTATAATATTGAATTGTATTTAGTTTATAATTATATAAATATATATAATTATATTAAAAGTACATAATACATATTTAAAAAAGAAAAGAACATATGTTAAAA
>NC_079498.1:26456221-26517754 GCF_030052815.1 Hevea brasiliensis | reverse complement strand
AGCAATCTCTAAATCTGTATGTAATTCCCTCAAGTCATGCACCATGGAAAGAGGTGAAACTCTCAAACTAGCCATGGTTTTGCGACTTAAGGTATCTGCTACCACATTAGCTTTCCCAGGCTGGTAGTCGATCAGACAATCAGAAGATTGGAAACTCTCCATAAGAGGTCTTTTCTTACTCAATTAGTTACACAAACTTTAAATCAAGTTAGATTGTGATAAAATTACATGAGAATCATGCATGTATGAAGAGGTGTGATTTTTGGCCAAATTAGAGAAAATTGGGATTTGATGTGTTTTAGCTAAATTAATGATGAATTCAAGTTTAATTGAAGTGGTATACATGTTTGGGGTAGTGGAATTACATGGGATTTGCATAAATTGAAAAATTGAAAATTAGGGTTCATGGGAAATTAGGGCTTTTATTGTATGAAGTGTAATTAGTGTTTATAATGGCAATTTATGGTCATTTGAAGTTCCTTGAGTGTGAATTGATATTTATAAGATGAATGGAAGTAATGAAATGGTAGAGATTAGGGAATTTGCAAACTAGGGTTTTGAAAAATTTGGAGGTTTTAGAAAATGAAGTGCTAAGGATGTATTAATGTCAAATTATAGTCATTTGGGGTGAATTAAACTTGATTTGATGTTGGTTAGTGCAAGTTTTACTTAGCTCTCTTCTTTCATCTTTTGAAACATGTGGAATTGAGTTGAATTTCCAAGAAAATTTAAGAAAATGATAGGTATTTAGGGAAGTTGAAATTTGGCAGCCTTGATGTATGAGTATGATGAGTTTAATTGATATCACAATTGCTTAGAAATGGTATTAGTTATGTATAGGTAATGGATATGTTGATTTGGTATAAGTTGCATGAGATGTGATTATGGAGATTAGGGTTTTGCATGAAAATTTGGAATTTGTTGATATGATACTCAAACGAGATGGTTAAGGTCAATTATTGATCATTTAAAATAGTTTGACCATGTATTGAAGTTGGTTAGTGGAATTAATTAAGGGAGGTGACAATTGAACCTTAGGGTAGAATTTCTAGACACTGAGTCTAGTGTGCTTGGCAGCTCATAACTTGAGCTACACAATTCCAATTGGCGTGAAGCCAACTGAAAATAAAACATAGGGCTAGAATTTTCATGAAGATACCCTACCCAGAAAATGGCTATAAGCTAACTAAATGAGCCTTGAACCTGGAAGTGGAAATTCTGGACACTGGTTGTGTGATTACGTGAATAGTAAATTTTGCATTATCATAACTCTCTCTAGAAAACTCTAATTTAGGTGATTCCTGAACCGATGGAAACCTAAAACATATGAAAATTTCATATGAAGAACTTTAGGCCAAATTATGGACTTAACTCAATCAAATTGTTGAGCGAAGTTAAGTCAATGAATCTGCAAGAACCTGAATCTGCAGAATTTGAATCATGTCAATAGTAAAATTTGCATTATCATAACTCTGTGTAGAAAACTCTAATTTAGGTGATTCTTGAACTGGTGGAAGCCTAAAACATAGTAGAACATTTCATATGCAGAACTTAAAGATAAATTATGAACTTAACTCAATCAAATTGCTGGACAAAGTTAAGTCACCAAATCTGCCTGAATCTGCCCACATGAACAATAACTACTCTTTTGGTCATAACTTGAGCTACACAATTCTAAATTAGGTGATTCAAAAAGGATAATAAATTTAAGACTTACAAGAACAATTTTCATGAAGAACACTTTACCAAATTATGATTGAAACTAGGTGAAAATTAGGTTCAAAGATTTGGACACTAAGCTGTCTAAAGTTCCAAACTCTTTGAAATTTGCCAATCTAACTTAGGGAGGCATTAGACATTTATGAAATGAGTTTTTGACAATAGTTAAGATGAGTATTGAGATATTCTACTTGTGTATTTTCAGTAGAAAAAGAGGTTGGGACGGACAAGGAGAAGTAAGTAAAGAGAAAGGAGTTCATTGAAGGTTTGTGCATAACTAACCTTTTTCGTTGTTTTTAAACTTGTAAATTGATTGGAATGAGTTTATTTGAATGAGTTTAATTTGAATGAGATATGATTTTTCTCTTGCATTTGAGAAATTTGGGTGTTGCCACCTCTATATGGGTTTTATGATGAATTTGAATGTGTATATTGGTTTGCAAATGTGATTGTTGATTGGGAAACTTTTGAAAATTATTTTGAAACCATAGTTAGCATGACAGTCCCTTTCAGAACTCCCTAGTAGTAACGGCTTCTTGGTGTTTGATATTTGATTATGATTATGTCCCCCCTTAATAAAGGTTAGTGGGGTGAGACTATATGAGTATTCATTAGCTAGCTAGTCCTTCCCTCATTAATAACAGTTAGTTAGGTTGATTTGCTTTATTGTGGTGTACAATACGACATTGATCGTGAAATTTTGTGTCATGGCCTAAACTGTGTGTTGATATTGGCAACACTTATTCTTTGTGAATTGTGATTTGTGAAGTATGATTTCTCATTTGAAAGGTGATTTCAATAAATGGTTCTTATGGACTTAGAACCATTGTGATTTTTTCATGCTTAAGGAAAATATGATTTATTATGCTTTGACAAGTTGTACTTTATTTTAAGTTTTAAAGTTATTAGTTGTGCACCACTGAGTGATATACTCAGCGATAGCTTATTTATGCTGCAGCAGGCAAGGGAAAGGAGAAAGCTATAGAGTGAGATACTTGAAAGCAGCATTTTGTATTGACTGTGTGTATATATAGTAGGTATACCCTTGTAATTCCTTTTGATGTATTTTGTAGCTATATGTATGATGTATGGACATTGAGCAGTTTGTATTAAAAAGCATTTTGAGTTTGTAAATATTGCACTTCACTTTGAGACTTATGTAAATGTAACTTTTGTAATATTAAGTTTACTTCCTCTAATGAATGTAAGACTTGAAATGTAAATGTATTAATATTATGCTTGTGAAATGGATAGAAGCAAATCTTTTCTTGAGTTACATTACAATTTCAACAGGTTATAAATGTTGGTTTTGTTAAAGTTTTAACCACCACCACCATGCAGTTTTCCATAAAATGAAAATAAAATAAAATGCTATGTTTTGTTTAAAATCCCTTATAGTATATTTAGTGGGTTATCGATAGGTGCAGTTCGGTAATTCATTAGGTATACTACAGGATCATGTTATACCGTACAAAGGGATAAGGTGTGACAACTGGGGTCTAGGCCTTTGTGACTGATGCTGACTATATGTCTGACTCTGGCCCTAAGGTCCCCTATACCTCTTATTAGGGGCAACTGATGATGAACTGGACTGTCCAAGCCCCCTCTTAAATTGTCTATCTCTTTTGCTCTGTTCATTAGCTTTAACTCTTTCCACATTCAATGCAGCCTCTACCAACAGAGAAAAGTCAGTGATCCTCAAGGCTGTAATCAATAACTTAATGTTGTCATTTAGCCCCTCTTCAAACCTTCTGCATCTGTCAGCTTCAGTCGGTACTATCTCTCTGCCATACTAGCTCAATCTTACAAACACCGATTCATACTCTGCCACTATTAACTGCCTTTGCCTCAGACTGATGAATTCCCTCCTCTTTGCTTTCAGGTAGATCTGACTGATATACTTCTTCCTGAACTCTACCAAGAAGAAATCCCATGTCAACTACTCTGGCTGAACCACATGTGAGACTGTATCCCACCACTAATAAGCATCTTGCTGAAGCAATAATACTACACACTCTACACTCTGCTCTTGTGTGCAGTGGAGCTGCTGAAGAACCTTTTCTGTCCTTTTTAGCCAATACTTAGCAGCTACAGGGTCGTCTTCCTTTTTACCCTTAAAGTCCACTACCCCATATTTCCGAAGCTTCTCCAAATGGGACTTCTGTTGTGGTTGGATTTGTGGAATTGCCCCTGTCATTTACCTGAAGAACTCAATCATTTGCTGAAATAAGGCTTGCTGAGGCTGTGCAGGCTCTTCAGGCACTGGTGGAGCAGGACCTCCCCTGCCTCCAACATCAGCCATAGGCGGAGCATGACTCTCCACCTCTTCCTCTACGGCTCTCTGAGACTCTGGGTCTATATCTCAACCTAAAATAAACAAAGAAATAGATTTGCATTAGTGTCACCTCGCACTTGGATTATTAAGTAAAAGTTTAACTTGAGTTGACTTCGTTAGCAAGCATTGGAATTAAGTGAGCTATATAGGGGATTAGCTCCCATATATATATTGATGTGACACATGGGTGTGTGAATGCTCTAAATTATCTTTTGTGCAAGTATTGTTTGAATTGTTTGATACTATGTGATTATGCTGCATTTCATACATAGGAAATGCATTAGATATAGGTTGACAAAAATTATATTTAAAATCAATATCTTACTCTATGAGTTGAACGCTCACCCCTGTTCAACTATTTTCCTAAGGTGACAGATAGACTTATTAAAAATAACTTGTTTTCTTTCTCGCTGGTTTAACAAAAAAAGTTTAGTTGTGCTTTTATTATCTTTTGTTCAATTCTAGAACTCCGCATGTACCAATAGCATATTATTTTTATTTAGAGTTATAATAACTTAATTTTTTGGAATTGTAAGCTTAATTATGTGAGATTGCTTGGATGCTTGGGATTTTATTATTGTGGATGGAAGGAGCTGAGCTCCCAGTTGTTTATTTATCTATTTTGAGGATTGTGAGGGTGAGCTAAGCTCCCCAGGTTTTTGATATTTTGTGTTACAGGTTGGGTGAGTTAATGCTCACCATTGGATACTCCAAATTATTACTGGACTCTGTCCATTTATTTTCTTGAAATTGGACTACTTTTATGGGCTTTACGTTTGGTTAGAAATAATTAGGCTTACTAAAGGTTTTAGGGGCCTTATGCTAACCCAAGTTATAATGCCGGTCTAGCTCAAAAATCGGATCGTGATGTCCCACATCCCCACTAACTTTCTTTCTCTCTCCATTTATCAAAATTTTGAGCTCTTAATTGCCTTAGTTTTTTTTTTTTTTTTTTTGAAACGTCAAAAAAAATCTTAAACTTCGTTTTTTTTAATGATTTTATCCTTAATATTTTTTTTTCAAATAATCACACCCTAAAAATTCTACCGTTAAAAATTCCATTAAAACTTAACAGTTTTGCCGCTCAATTCCTTTGTTTATTTATAAATTAATTTCTAATTAATTCATAAATTAAGGTTTATTTTATTATAAATTAGATTTAATCAATATTAAATTGAGAGATTATAAATACTGAAATAACATTTTGTTAATATTTAATGAGACAATTAGCGATGAATGCAATTACACAAAAGTCTAAAATTAGAGATATAATTATTAAAAAAAATAATTTAAGATATATTTAATTGTTAAAAAAAAGGCAAAGTATGAGTTTATTTTATTTTATTTTATTTTATTTTATTTTTTGATATTTATTTCTACTCATATTAACATAAATTGGTTGTTAATTAATGCCTGGGGACGTAGCCCGCAGGCTGCAACATTTACATTCGATCTTAATCTCAAAAAGTCCACCATTCAAAGCGTGAATTTTACTCTCATCCAAAAGGCATTTTCTTCCTCTTTATTTTCTTCCTGTCCTTCCACAATTCAAATTTCTCTTTGAAAATTAGCCTTTATTAAATATAGGTGTTACATCATTTAAGCACTTAAAGCTTCAAAGGGCTCTTGGTTTAACCCTAGTTGGTGGTATTAATTCCTATAGTCAATACCATTAATCTAACCCTACACAACACAAGACCTGCCCCTGTTAACTCTTCAGACTTGATTGCTCAAATCGAGAGAGAGAGAGAATTTCAGTTTTGAAAATTATGATTAAATTATCTATGGATTTATTTGGGACTCTTCAGACTTGATTGCTTAAAACGAGAGAGAGAGAGAATTTCAGTTTTGAAAGTTATGATTAAATTATCTATGGATTTATTTGGGAGAGAGAACATCTTTAATTTTGAAAATTATAATTAAATTATTTGAAACAAAAAATTTTAAATATAATTAATAACCAACATAAAAATTTGGATTTATTTGGGATATAGAATAATTAAATTATTCAAAATTAAAAGTATTAGATATAATCAACAACTAACGTAAAAGTTTAGATTTATTTGGTCAATAAGTTATAAAATTCTTACTTGTATAAAAAAAATCTTGATGTTTATGAACGCTTCAAATTAAATCTTTACTAGGGATGTAACTGAATCTATGGATGTCTATGTTAATCTCAAATAGTTTTCTCCTATATATGTCAATTCAAACTTCTCTTGGGATAATGTTTTTCTTCTTGCTCCTCGTTGAATTTTCTCCTACCTTAGCTTTTGGGGCCAAATTAAAAAAAGAAAAAAGAAAAGAGAAATTTTAATTATACATATATATTTCATTAATAATTTTCTAGTATTCAAACCTTCAAAGTCTTCCCAGTCTTCTATTAATTAAAGTTTGGAATTTTCGTCGTTAAATTTTATTTTGAATTTTAATATAAAGGAAAAGGACAATTTTCTAGTATTCAAAACCTTCAAAGTCTTCCCAGTCTTCTATTGATTAAAGTTTGAAATTTTCGTCATTCAATTTCATTTTGAATTTTAATATTAAGGAAAAGGACAATTTTCTAGTATTCAAACCTTCAAAGTCTTCCCAGTCTTCTATTAATTAACGGAATAAATCAAGCAAATCAGTCTCTTTTTTTTCTACCAAGTCTAGCATTCTAAGTCTCCATGTAAAATATATATAGTGACCTAATTCAAGTCCTGCAAAACCACAATACTTGAACTGCTTTAACAAATGGCTAGTTATGGAGATGGTCTAAGGCTGAGCACTGCAGTAACATCCACCGATACGGTTCAGCTGGCGGCCGATGAACCGAAGGATTCAAGTCTTCAAATGAGGAGAAAGCTAGGCCAATTTGCACTGAAATTTTCACATTTCGTGTGGATTTTACTCATTATAATTAGCCTCATTCCTATCCACAAGATTGCTTTGATTTGTATGGTCATTATGACTTATTCAGCATCTCCTTATCTATTAATGTTAGGGTTAAGGACAGTGATGATGCCAAATTCCAATAACTTGCACCATAAGCTCATTGATAGACGTATAGTGCTTGTTTTGCTTGTTATTGCAGTGGTTCTATTTGGCTCATCCTAATGCTTGTAGTTTTATGGGGTGGTGAGGATTTCTAAGTCTTGCAGGGTTATGAAATATAAATAGATATAGTAATTTCGTCCCATTTTAATTGTTTAGAAAAATATTAATAAATAGAGTTATGAAGATGATTTTTTTTTTTTAAGAATTTTCTTATTATGATTTTGGCTGTCCTGCTTTTGTTGGTTGTATGGTTATAGTGTTGCATACAAGACTTTTAATTCTAGTTTTTCCTCTCTATGTTGTATTGCTATCTAAAATTAAAAAGCTGGGAGGTTAATTAAAATACAAAATTCACAAATTTTAAGGAAAAAAAAAAAAGAAATCATGACTTTTAAAATATATATATATATATATATATATACTTAATTTTAAAGTCAAAGAGTACGCCACCTAAATTAATAGGAGGCTTAAAATTTGACATGTGGCTGATCGCTTTTTTAATTTTATTTTTTTATATTTTATATAAAACTTAGTTCATATATTAAATATTAACTTTATTTTAATAACTTTAAATTTCAACTATTAAAATTTTATCCCATATAAAAAGTAATAATTATTTAAAATTCTATTTACTATATTTTTTAAAAAATATTAGAAATCTTAAATTTACAATTTCAAACATTATAAATCTTTACTCATCATATTATATATCTTTAAAATAATCGTTTTTATTTAAATTTTCAATTAGAAAAACGGTGAATTACTTTACAAAAATTATATTGATATATATTTAATTATTTAATAAAAATTATTTATAAAATATAAAATTCATTTTTAAAAATATTTCTCATATTTAAAGTATAAAAATTTTAATAATATAATTTAAAAATCATCCCATGGCATATATATATATATATATATATATATATATATATATATATATATATATATATATATATCATTAATAAAATTTTAAAAAATGATTATGAAAATATAAGAAAATATACATTAAATTACACTATTAAAATAAAATAAAATATTAATGATCCAATGACTAGTCTATGTTTAGTCTCAGCTGCTGGTGTTTGAGCAATCTGCTAAGTTTTTGTTGTTGTTTCTCCCTGCTCACTGTAATTATAATTATGTTGTTTATTTTTCTTATCTTCTTCTGGTTGGACTGTTTTGGTGTCTGAAAGCCTTTCTTAGTCATCTTTGACTTGTAACTTGAGTATTTTTTTCAAGCTTTATGGCAGATTCCATATGCAACTTGTTCTTTTGGAATGAATGAACACGTAAGTAGAGTTATTCAACACGCAAATAACAATCAAGAGTCTCACCATTGCTTCAAAGTCGTCCATCAATACTCCTTTTTCCCTTGACTATAATAATTCCACTTTTCTTCAAATTTTTTTTTATATATTAGAAATTTATTTCATAAAATCACCAATAATATTTGTTCTATAATTTTATTTGCCGAGATATCCTCATTAATTAAAATTGTTTTGATTGAAATTTCAACTCCAGATCTCATAATCTTGAAAATGAATCCAATAACACTAAGCTAATTAAAGCTCATCAATTGATTGATCATTTATTTTGCATATTTTACTTTGATATAAATATATTTTATATATTATTTGTGAATTTATATTTTAACATATTAGATTTTAAAAATCCATATATATATATATATAAAGGCACACAGCAGCCCATAAAGCACGGCTCATATTTAATTCATACTTGGCAACCTTTATCCAAGAGCACATGCTTTCAAAATTTTGGATGCTCTCTCTCTAATCAAGAAACATGGCTAGCAATGGAGCAATTCAGAGGCCAAGCGCCACTACAAGATCTGCCTCGATGGTTGATCCCGGTGAGCCGATATCTTCAACAATCGGAACAAACTGGAACGACTTCAAGTTTGCAGAATTCAAACTGGTATGTCCCTTCAAAATCCCTTCAAGCCCAGAAGCAGCTATTCTAAGAATCATCAGAAACCTGAACCATTTTGCACTATATTACACTCATTTTGTTTGGATTATACTGTTTATTAGCCTAATTCCAAAGAGAAAAGTATCTCTGATATTACTGGTGATCATGACCTATGTGGGATCTCTGTTCCTGTTATTGTTACGTGCGGTACCAAGTTCTAACATTGTTCATAAGATTTTGGACAAAAGAGTGGTGCTTTCTGTGATAGTTGTTGCGTCTATGGTTGAGCTCGTCCTTACCCATGCTGGTATTCATCTTCTTGTATCGTTAGCGGGTTCTTTGCCTGTGGTTTTGGTTCATGCTGTTTTGTGGGTTAGAGAGGATTTCTCTGTTGAGGAGAAGAGCTCTGGTGGTGTTGGTGTTGGTCCTTCAGGGGAGTTGCTTCCTCTTGTGCAGGATTCATCGGCTGGGGTGTGATTTTATTTTATTTTTAAAAAATTTTTCCTTTTCAAGAAGTAGTGTTGGTTCTGTCTGAATCATATTGGATCGATTTTTGGATAACATGTAATTGAATTTGCACGAATTTAGATTTTGCACTAAATTGAATATTCAGTACTAAACCTATTTATATAAATATTTAATTAAATATAATATATATATATAATAATATTTATAAATATATATATATATATATATTATATTTTAAATAAATAGAATATAAATATTTCCTACAACTATTAAACTTGTAAAATATAAACTATTAATAAAAAATATATTTTACATAGGTTATTAATTAAAATATATAAAGTTAATCTGGTTTGATATTATTTGGATAATACTAATTGAGATTGGGATAAATTTAAATCATTTAAGATAAATTTTAATTAGATTTGAAATAAAATTAAGTATTAAAAATAATGATTAGATTTGGATTTAAATAAGGTGATTTTTGTGAGTACTTACCTATTGCCATCCATAGTTGTATGCTTAAGAAATTTTGTAGAAAAAACAATAAAAAAATTATGAAGAATTTGGAGAATTTCAAGTTGCAAAACCATGATAAGGGCTCTGCACAGTTTCTAGAGTTTTGCACCAAACCAAAGAATTATATCGTACAATACTAAAACTAAAAAAGAATCACTAATATAATAATCGAATCGCGCTTAATTAAATTTAATTTTTCGTCAAAAATTGTATCGAACTGAAATCAAATTGAAGTACTGATTTATATATATATTTTTTATTTTCTTAATAAAATTATATATATTTATATGTAATTAAGATTGTAATATATATATAAATTAATTTATCTTTAATTATAAGTGTATATAATTTAATATTATCTTTTATTTTTTTACCTTTTATTAAAATAATTTTAATCATAAATGTATTAAATTACTTTATAATCCTTAACTAGATGACTAAATAACATGTTAATCATATAATATACTTTTTAATTGTTAATTATATATTTATCTTTTAGTTAAAAACTATACAATTAAGAAATATATGGAAGAAGGTATAATATTCTTATTATATATAATATATCTTTTACATTAATATTATTATTATTATTTAAAGTATTATTATTTTTATTGTTGTTTTGATGTTAGAAATTTAATATTGTTTTTATTATTTTAAAATGAACACAAGAATACTGTAATTATAAGTATAAAAATCAAGATTTGAAATGAAATTAGGACCAAAATAGAACTGAAACCAAACATAAACCATGCTAAAATTGTTTGGAATTGAACCGAAATCAAAACTTAAGTATGCTCCAACTATTTTCCTAAAAATCAAAGAATTAAAGGTTTAGCTCTGATTGTGATTCTTAGGTAGAACTGTACTGAAATTAAAACCAAAACCAAACACTCCTATCCATTATCATAGAATGAAATTTATTCTATATGCCTTTGATTCGGGTATAGAAATAATGGTTAAATAATTATTTATATCATTAGTATAATATTTTTTTATTAAAAAAGTGAGATAATTTATTTTTATTTTATCTATTTTTATTAGTTTGAATTCAAAATTTGAGTTATTTTTCACTTTTCATCCTTCAATTTAAAGGGCTGTTTTAATTTCGCACCTAAACTTCAATTAAAGGAAAAAAAAAAAATCCTCATCTTATCATGCGAACAGCTTCATTAGCCTTCATGATCTTCTTGACGAGGGCAAGAGGAAGCTGATAGTTCTTGAAATCATTCATCTACTCGATCTTTTTTTTTTTTTTACAAACAAGATTACTTTTATTAGTATGGATAAATCCAGCTAAACTCAGACCAGAATTGTGACACCCCTTACCCGTCTACAGTATATCCGAGTAAGATATGTCACACAGTGTACCGGAACACTTTATTTTATCTCAATCATTTTTATTCGTCCTTAATTTATTTTTATCATAGTTTTGAATATAATTTGTGAAATATAATTCATTTAAGTCATTTATTGAAATTATAATTTATTTGAGATTCCGAAAATTTTATAGAAAATCCGGCAGAGTACCGGCTAAAAATGGAAAAAACAGTTCTTCGAAACCTGTGAAAAATACTTCCACTAATCATTTCCAATCATTCTCAACTCCAATAATCATCAAAATCTCAATATTTTTCAACAACATTTCCATTTCTCAATCATTCATTTCTCATGGTATTCATATATAAGCAATAAATAAATACTCAATTTTCCATTCATAAACACAATTTCCATTATTTACATTAACATCAAAATACATTACATAAGTCTCAATTACACAAGAGAAAATAAAAGTTAGTTACAAAATACCAAAATGAAACCTAGTGTCCTACAATGCACTGAAGGCGATATTTATTCACTGAAGGCGATATTTAGCAATATTTATTCACATTTTATGCTATAATAATTATTTACTTAACTGGACAAGTCGGCCAAAAATCACCTCTGAAGGCGAAATGATCAAAATGCCCTCCGTTTGGCTTAACAGACTAAAATTGTCTGTACCGATTGAAAATTTTTTCTAAATATTTTCTTGGCATTCTAATGTCATAGGAACCTCAATGACCCTTCTCTGAAGTCCCAAAAATTATTTTATGAAATTTTCCCCGGGTCTAGGGCTCCTAGTTGCGAGAACCGCAACTTCCCACTAGGTTACCCATCGCTAGGGCACCGGCTCATTTAACTTGGTTGTATTTTATTTCTAAAATTTTTTATAAATTTTTCTTATTAATATTTGAGTTAATTATAGTTCCTCACTTTAGTTTAAATATTTTTCCAGACGTTCTAGCTGTCCGGATTGATATCAATCACCAGAATAGTAGAATGTACTGAGTTGCTACAGGAAGGTGTTACAACTCTTCCCCTCTAATTTAAATTTCGTCCTCGAAATTTACCTGATGCAAACAGTTGAGGGAACTGTTGCCTCATCGTCTCTTCACTTTCCCAAGTTGCCTCCTTGGTGTTGTGGTGCCTCCAAAGCACTTTCACCAGTGGAATCTGCTTATTCCTTAACTCTTTCACTTCCTGAGCCAGGATCCGTATGGGTTCTTCTTCATATGTCAAATCCGGTTGTACTTCAATTTCTTCCATGGAGATGACATGTGAAGGATCTGAGCGATATCTTCTTAACATAGATACGTGAAACACATTGTGGATCTTGTCCAGCTCTGGTGGTAAAGCTAGCCTATAGGCCACTGGACCCACACGTTCAATGACTTCATATGGGCCAATGAACCTAGGGCTTAACTTACCTTTTCTTCCAAACCTTAGTACCTTCTTCCACGATGACACCTTGAGGAACACTTTGTCGCCAATCGCATATTCTATTTCTTTTCTCTTTAAGTCATCATATGATTTCTGTCTGTCTGAGGCAACCTTCAGATTGGCTTTGATTAGTTTTACCTTCTCCTCAGTCTGTTTCACCAGGTCTGACCCTACTAGTTTATCTTCGCCTAATTCAGTCCAGCACACTGGAGTTCTACATTTTCTCCCATACAATGCTTCATACGGGGCCATTTGGATGCTAGCTTGGTAGCTATTGTTGTATGCAAATTATGCCAGTGGGAGGTATCTATCCCAACTTCCCTCCAACTCAATGACACAACTCCTCAGCATATCCTCAAGGACCTGACATATATTTCTTATTATTATTACCATTTCAGTTCAATATGTGTATTAGTTTAATTGGTTTCAATTGTTTACCTGGATTACTCTTTCTGATTGCCCATCCATCTGAGGATGGAAAGCTGTGCTGAAATGGAGTTGTGTACCCAAGGACTTATGCAACTTCTTCCAGAATCTCGATGTAAACCTTGGGTCTCGATCAGATATGATGGAAAGTGGAATTCCATGCAATCTAACTATCTCACTAATATACAATTCTGCTAACTTCTCCAGTGAGTAGTCACCCTAATCGGGCAGAAAGTGTGTTGACTGGCCAATCTATCTACTATCACCCATACTGCATCATGTTTCTTCGGGGTGAGAGGTAGACCACTTACAAAATCCATGGCGACCCGATCCCATTTCCATTCAGGTATGCGTATAGGCTGTAGCAAACCTGATGGAACTTGATGTTCTGCCTTGACTTGCTGACATGTCAAACATTTAGTCACATAGTCAGCTATGTCCTTCTTCATACCAGGCCACCAATACTGAAGCTTCAGATCATGATACATTTTTGTACTTCCTGGGTGTATAGCATAAACACTGGTGTGTGCCTTTTTCAGAATACTGGCTTTCAGTTCCCCATTATCTGGTACACATACTCTTCCTTTGTAGTACAGACACCCATCTGCTTTCACCTCATAGTCAGTTGCTTTTCCCTCTGAGATTTTACTCACAGTAGTCATTAATTTCTCATCTACCTTCTGCCCATCTTGTATCTGCTATAGCAGGTTTGGCCTTGCTTGCAACTCAGCCAAAATAGCTCCATCTTGAACCAAAAATAGACGGGCATTCAATGATCTCAAAGCTGTGATGGATTTTCTGCTCAAAGCATCAGCAACTACATTTGCCTTCCCAGGATGGTAGTCAATTACACAATCATAGTCCTTCAGGAACTCAATCCATCGCCTCTGTCTATGGTTGAGCTCCTTTTGGGTTGGCAAGTATTTCAAGCTTTTGTGGTCTGTGTAAATGTAGCACTTTTCACCATACAAGTAGTGCCTCCATATCTTCAGTGCGAAGATAATTGCTGTAAGCTCTAGATCATGGGTAGGTTAATTCTGTTCATGTGGCCTTAGCTGTCTGGAAGCATAAGCGACCACCTTCCCCTCTTGAATCAATACACACCCTAACCCATTATGAGAGGCATCATTGTAGACCACAAAGTCCTTTCCTGACACTGGCTGTGTTAACACTGGTGCCTCTGTCAACATAGCCTTCAACTTCTCAAAACTAGTCTGACACTTTTCATTCCAGTCAAATCTGACATTCTTATGTAACAACTTGGTCATTGGAGCAGCTATTAAGGAAAATCCCTTCACAAATCTCCTGCAATACCCAGCTAGCCCCAAGAAGCTTCTAACCTCAGTTGTATTTCTGGGAGGCTTCCATTCCATCACTGCTTCTATTTTCTTGGGATCCACCCTAATCCCTATGTGTCCAAGGAATGCAATCTCATTTAACCAGAAGTCACACTTGGACAACTTAGCATACAGCTCCTTTTCTCTCAGGGTTTGCAAAACAATCCTCAAATGTTCATCATGTTCTTCCCTGGTCTTGGAATACACCAAAATATCATCAATAAAGACCACTACAAACCGATCTAGGTATGGATGGAAGATACGGTTCATAAGGTCCATGAATGCTGCTGGTGCATTTGTTAGGCCAAAGGGCATCACTAGGAACTCATAATGCCCATATCGGGTCCTGAATGCAGTCTTTGGCACATCTGCACCCTTCACCCTCAACTGATGATACCCTGTTCTGAGATTAATTTTAGAAAATACTCCTACTCCCTTTAACTGATCAAACAGATCATCAATTCTAGGCAAAGGATACTTATTCTTCACTGTCACTTTATTCAACTGTCGGTAATTAATGCATAACCTCAAAGTCCCATTATTCTTTTTCACAAACAGCACTGGAGCTCCCCATGGTGACACAATGGGGCGTATGAACCCCTTATCCAGCAATTCCTGTAACTGGATTTTCAGTTCCTTCAATTCTGTGGGCGCCATCCTATAAGGAGCAATAGAGATTGGTACTGCATCTGCAGCATTCTCAATAGCAAATTCAACTTCCCTTTACGTGGCAAACCAGGCAATTCTTCAGGAACACATCCGGGAAGTCTTTTACGTGGGTATGTCACACAGATCCGCTTAGCTCGCCTAGTATCCACCACATGTGTTAGGTAGGCTTCACAGCTTTTTCTCATCAGTTTTCTTACAACTGTGGCTGAGATGACATTGGACAAGAAATCTGTCCTTTCCCCCACAACTGTAATCTTATTACCCTCAGGAGTTTTCAAAGAAATTCTCTTCAATGTACAATCAACTATTGCCTGATGACGTGATAACCAGTCCATTCCCAAAATCACATCAAACTCATGGAAATGCAACTCAATCAGGTCTCCCAAGAATTCATACCCCTGAATCCTTAACGGGCAACCTTTGTACACTTTGTTCACCACTACACTGTGGCCCAATGGATTAGTGACTAGAATGTCTTGGTCACTCTCTCCTACTAATATCCCCCTCTCTATGGGTAGGTTGATGCAGATGTATGAATGAGTGGATCCTGGATCCACCAATGCATGCACAGATGTATTGTAGAGGGAGAACGTACCCCTGATGACATCTGGGGCATCTTGCTCCTCCTGAGCTCTCATGGCATAGGCTTTGGCAGGTGGTCTGCCCTCAGGCCTCTCTGCTGGCTCAGATGCAGGCCTCTATGATAGTCCCACTGCCTCAGATTTGCCAGATTTCCTACCTCTTTGTGGTGCAGGAGCAGGTCTGTCTGCTTGTGTTGGAGCAGCTGTAGTAGTTCTGCATGGACAATTCCTCAGCTGATGCTCTGTCGACCCACACCTTAAGCAGGCACCAGTCACTCTCCAACACTCCCACTTATGCCATTTCAGACAATGTGGACATGCAGAAGATGCTGGGGCTGGTCCCTTGAACCCCATCCCTGGAGAGCTGCCCACTGATGGTGTGGACTGACCTCTCCTAGGGGTAAACTGTGGCCTGGGCCCCTGAGACTGACCCTGACCCTGACCTTGTGGTTGACCTAAACTCTGTGTAGGTGGACCTTTAAACTTCTTCCCAGGTGTAGGAGATGAACTAGACTGACCCGAGCCCCTCTTCTGCTGTCTCTCCCTTCTAGTCTACTCACTTATTCTAACCTTTTCAACTTTTATTGCAGCTTCCACTAACTTGGTGAAGTCGGTGATTCCCAAAGCAGTAATCATGATCTTTATATTGTCATTTAATCCCTCTTCAAATCTCTTACACCTTTCGGCCTCATTAGAGACTATCTCCCTTCCGTAGCGGCTCAATCTGACAAATTCATTTTCATACTCTACATCACCGTCTCTGCCTCAGGTTAATGAACTCTCTTCTTCTCTCTTCCAGGTAAACACTACCCACATATTTCTTCTTGAATTCGGAGAGGAAGAAGTCCCAAGTTATTACTTCTGGTTGCACTTCACTGGACACCGTATCCCTCCATTCATATGCATCATCTTGCAACAGAGATACAACAGCTTCTAGATTTTGTTCAGGAGTGCAGTGGAGTTATTTTAAAACTCTGCCTGTTCTGTTCAACTAATTTTTGACTGCAACAGAATCATCTTCTCTCTTGCCAAAGAAATCCATTGCTTCAAATTTTCTCAATCTTTCCAGGTGTGATTTCGGTTGTGGAGGTGGTGGTGGTGGTGGCATTACCCCAGCCATTTGTTTGAAGAATTCAGCCATTTGCTGGAACACGGCCTGTGGAGGTTGAGCAGGCTCTGATGGAGCTAGCGGAGCAGGTTCTCCCCTACCCCTAGTCTCAGCTGCTGCAGGTGGAGCATGACTCTCCACTTCCTCCTCAACTGCCCTTTGAGATGTAGGGTCCATATCCTATTCAAAATAACAAAGACAAACAGATTTACATTAGTGTCACCTCAACTCTTACAAATACAATGCATGGTATGGACTCAATCTAGGCCCAGAAACGCCTAAACCGTGCTCTGATACCACTAAATGTGACACCCCTTACCCGTCTACAGTATATCCGAGTAAGATATGTCACACAGTGTACCGGAACACTCTATTTTATCTCAATCATTTTTATTCGTCCTTAATTTATTTTTATCATAGTTTTGAATATAATTTGTGAAATATAATTCATTTAAGTCATTTATTGAAATTATAATTTATTTGAGGTTCCGAAAATTTTATAGAAAATCCGGCAGAGTACCGGCTAAAAATGGAGAAAACAGTTCTTCGGAACCTGTGAAAAACACTTCCACTAATCATTTCCAATCATTCTCAACTCCAATAATCATCAAAATCTCAATATATTTCAACAACATTTCCATTTCTCAATCATTCATTTCTCATGGTATTCATATATAAGCAATAAATAAATACTCAATTTTCCATTCATAAACACAATTTCCATTATGTACATTAACATCAAAATACATTACATAAGTCTCAATTACACAAGAGAAAATAAAAGTTAGTTATAAAATACCAAAATGAAACCTAGTGTCCTACCAAAGCACTGAAGATGGTGAGGTGACACGGACACTATGCAGAGCTGCAGGAGGTCTCACCCAGTTTGTGGTCTACTGGGCTCTCGGTCAGTATCTCCAGAACCTAAACGTGGCAAAAGCAACAATGCTTAGTGGTGCCAATAATAAAATAAAAAGAAATAACAGGAAGTAAATATGTAGTGTATGTTTTGATGTCTTATGCAGACATTTTTTTTTATCATTATTGGTAATCTTATTTATTATGTACTTGTTCTATTCATTATTTCATTAAATTTGTTCACTTTCATTTTTGGGTGCCTAAGTAACTTATACTGAATGACTAGACTGGATAAACGGGTAAACTGGCACTGGGTATCTAGTACCTCGGGCCGTCACACCATCGGTCACATAAGCATCTCCCGGTGTGCAACAGAACAGCTAATAAGCTGTAATAACAATAGGCACAAGGCCAAATATCAACACAATGTCAGAATGGCTAAAAGCCATAAAATCACAGAATGGCATAATGCCCTGTGCAGTACTGCTAACTGAACCCTATTGGCATGCCAAGCTATCCAAACCAATCTTGTTAGGTATACTAGAGCATTTCACACTTTTAAGTTTCACAATTTTTAGAATTTAAGTTTTAGTGTTACTATTCCATTCATTGGTCAACAAAAATATTGACTTTTGCATAGGCAATAGGTACATTGGTTTTAATATCATGAACATACGACATTTTGCATTCAAAATTTGTTGGTATTGGTTGCCAATACCATTTTTAAGCTTAATCTTAGTTGGGCAGAATTTTCAGTTTTTATGCCTTGTATTTACTATTCCATTAGTCAATTTTGCAGTGGAAATTTGGTAAAATGATTAACATGAAAGTTGTTCCTTATTTTGTCTAGTTGAATTTCCTTTTTTGAATCACTCCATTTGGAGTTTTGTAACTCAAGTTATGGTCCAAAAACCACAACTGGCCGGATTGAAATTTTCTGGACTGATCATATCTACAGTGCAGTGAATAGTAATTTCAACTCACTTGTTGGATAGGTTCTGGCCATAATTTGAGTTAGGTTTCTTCATTAAAGTTGTTGGTCTATATCTCAGCTTATTGCTGGTAAAATTTCAGGTCAATTGGACAATTCTACACTGAGTTATAGTCAAATGACCAAACACTATTTATTTATTCATTCTGCAGAAACAGACTGCAGGTCACCCGGATTGGGGCAAGCTTTTGGTCCACTTGGTTTGGTCTTATGGGCATGGTTTCTTCACCAAAGTTGTGCCATTATGTGTTTAGTTTCATGTCCAATTAGCCAAACACCAATTGAACCTCTACAATTCAAGTTATGGCTGCCCAAACCTGCTGGACTCATGTCCAATTCTGCAGGTCACCTAGGGCAGCCACACTAAACCTAAATCCCATCACTAAACACACTTCATTTCTTGTTTACCAATACCCAAATGGTCACTAATTGACCATTAAAATGTTCCTACACCATTATAGGATTAAAACCTCAATTTGGTCAAAACCCTAAATTCTCAATTCCTCTATTCTTCATTTAACTTATAATATAAGGTGCTAAGTGTTAATTTCATATCAAAGGACAGCTTATATACTCTTTTAATCTCAAAAAAAAATCTTCAAAACTCTCATAAGTCCATGGCTGCCAAAAATGGTAAAAATTCATCATGCAACTTTTGTTTAATTTCACTTAATTTTCACACTTAATTCCTACTCCACATATGATGTACATAAAATTTCTAGAAGGAATTGGCACTAACCTCTTTTAGCTCAAATCCAAGCCAACCAAAACTTTAATTTTTCTTTACTTTCTTACACTTTCTTGGCTGCCAAACACTTCTCCTTGGTATGGGTATAATTTTTTGTGAAGGAAGAATAAGGTTTTGAGGTGAGGAAGCTTAGGAAAATCAACCTTTAAAAGAGAAAATGGAGGGAAAGCTTCTTGGCTATGGTGGACGGGAAATGAGGAAGAAGAATTCAGTTTTTTATTTCAATTTTCTGCCCATTTGACTCATTTTAAGTGGTTTATGGACATGTGTCACAATGTGATTGGGTGAGAGTGCTTAGTGACATAAGCATGAGGTCAAAATTGTAATTTTAATTCATTTTTTTTTCTTTTCTTTACTACTCATTTTCAATTCAATTTTTAGCAATATTTATTCACATTTTATGTCATAATAATTATTTACTTAACTGGAAAAGTTGGCCAAAAATCACCTCTGAAGGCGAAATGACCAAAATGCCCTCCGTTTGGCTTAACAGACTAAAATTGTCTATACCAATTGAAAAATTTTTCTAAATATTTTCTTGGCATTCTAATGTCATAGGAACCTCAATGACCCTTCTCTGGAGTCCCAAAAATTATTTTATGAATTTTTCCCCGGGTCTAGGGCTCCTAATTGCGAGAACTGCAACTTCCCACTAGGTTACCCATCGCTAGGGCACCGGCTCATTTAACTTGGTTGTATTTTATTTCTAAAATTTTTTCTAAATTTTTCTTATTAATATTTGAGTTAATTATAGTTCCTCACTTTAGTTTAAATATTTTTCTGGATGTTCTAGCTGTCCGGACCAACATTGGTCACCGGAACAGTAGAATGTACGGAGTTGCTACAGGGAGGGTGTTACAAGAAGGTCTCTTTAATACACTAAATCTAGGATCTTGTCAATCTCTTGCCCTCTCATGAAACAATATTTTTGCCATGTCAATAACAATACAATAAAAAAAAACTAAATTTTATATCATGTCAACAACAATATATGAAATATAATATTTTTGTCACATCAACTACCACAACAGTGTTCAGTTTACCTAATTTAGAACCGGCTGCAATTAACACAAGTTTCAAATTAGGCCAACATTGACTAAGAAAATGATTATAATGGGCAAAACACGTAAAGTTTGGATTTTTTTTTTTACCGTATTTGGCCATAAATAAAGTGTAGTCCCTCTGATTTTTATGCCCCTCCCTTTTTTGTTTGCACCTCCCTCTGCTATTTCTTGTCACTCTCCCTCCATCATACAATTTTAGTTTCTTCTTTAGTCTCATGTCAGTATCAACAAACAGAATCAAAAAAAATAAAGCTAAAATTAAAAATCAATAAACACACAGTAAAGCTCTATTTGATTCCCAAGGAAATGAAAGAATTTTTTGAGTGAGAAAATTCAGACAGCATGGACTTTAAACAATTTTCCCAAGAAACGAAGAGTTGGGCCTTATCGTTTTCTCATATTTTCCAATATAACTGAAAGGTCTATCAAGCAATCAACCTAATACAAAAAGTCGAGTGAGCTTTTACAATTCATTATAATCGCTCCAGATCCTTCACCCATAGGCACTCTAGTGTCATGATCAAGCTTGCGACGTCCCACTATGAAAGAAGGAACACCATGAGATATTAGTAATTCATTCAAATGGTAAAAAAAAAGCTCAAACTTTATGAGTTTTGTCACTTATAGCCAAAACTTCTTATTTCTATCAATTTTGCCCTAATTTAAAACTTTAGCATTTATTGTGGCCAATTGAGTAATTTTGACTATTTTGGTGCTGTTGTGGCGGTTGATATGACGAAAAAAAAAATTTTATTAACGTGACAATCGATATAGTATGAACTTTAATTTTTTGTTATATTGTTGTTGATGTGACAAAATATTATTATTTTATATGTTATTAATGACATGGAGTAACTTTAACAATAAAAAAAACTTTTTGATTTTTATCAATTATAGCTAATTTTATAGGTTTGCTTCATTTATAAGCAGTTGACTAATTTAGACCTAATTTAGTCAAAAATTAATATTTTATTACTTAATACAATTATAAAAAACAAATATTTATATTAGGGAAAATTACAAAAAAGTACCTTGTGGTTTTATCTCACTTTCACTTCAGGGTCTGTGATTTACTTTGTGACAAAGTGGTACCCTGTGGTTTCGCACCGTTATCAAAATGCAATTTTTTGTCTCTCTTTCGTTAGTTGCTGTTGACGTGGGCAATAATGGCTAATGTGAAAGTCTTTAGGGGTTGACGTGGATTAAAATAATATTATTTAATTTTCAAAATTTTAATATTATTTTTTAAATATTTTCACGTTAGAAAAAACGCCGTAGATGATCTTATTTAATCTAACCAAAGAGGAATTCGAGGAAAGTTTATTCTCCTCACATAACATTCTCTCCCAAATTGTGAGTGAAGAATCTCAGTTGTGTGAAATTGATTGAGGGTTGGAGATTGAATTAGTGGTTCAAACAACTTTCAATTGAAGGATTTGGGTTTGAAAGATCGCATTGCTGCCAGATTTGATTGAAACTGAGACAAATTCATTGTTGACTAAAATTGGATCTTATTTAATCTAACTAAAGAGGAATTCGGGGAAAGTTTATTCTCCTCACATAACATTCTCTCCCAAATTATGAGTAAAGAATCTCAGTTGTGTGAAATTGATTGAGGGTTAGAGATTGAATTAGTTGTTCAAACAACTTTCAATTGAAGGATTTGGGTTTGGAAGATTGCATTGCTACCAGATTTGATTGAAATTGGGACAAATTCATTGTTGACTGAAATTGGATTCCTCCATTTTCGTGAGTTGCAAGGTATGTAAAATTCCTCTTTTACCCCGTTAATGACTTAGTATTTCCAAGTCCTACAGTCGATGGTTGCTATGATGCAAATGTCGTGTGTGTCTTTTATGTGTATGCATGATGCACTGTTTGTGGTTTGTTGATTACATGCTATTTATGCATGATGCGCTGTTTAGGTGTTTAGTGTGTCTTTTTTCTCAATAGTGCACATATAGTCATGCTTTGTTGTACTGTGATATTGTATGAAAATGTATTTTGTGGTATATTTGTAGTGCAAAAACTGTCTTTTTTACTGTCTTTAGATGATGGTTGTGCTTAGTATTAATTCATTATGACTAATGGTAATTTTATATGATGACAAGACAATATGTGAGTATGTGAATTTGATGGTTCATTTTGGGGGGAAATGGGTGTATGAACCTAATATGCAGTATCAGGGTGGGGAAGTTACATTTATTAAGAACTAGGATATAGATTATATATCCTAATTTGAATTGATTGGGTTTGGGAGGGATGACTATGGATACACTAAAGGATGTAGAATATGGTTTAGAATTAGTGGTCTAACTGCGGATGAACAATATTAAGAAATATTGGATGATCAAAATGTAAATAATATGCTTGAATACAATAAGGGTGAACCTTATATTGATTTATACTATGTGGGAAATGATGCTCCTTTGTGTATTGAAAAAGATGGGGTGTGTGCAGTGAATGAAATTGAGACAGAACAAAGTATTATGGACTATGGTAATGCTAATGATTTAAGGGAATCATAGGGAGATGCAAGGGGTGATATAATTGAAGAAGAGGTTAATATGACAGGGGTGAATGAGATTGAAAAAGATGATGTTGTTAAGGAGAATATGACAAGGGGGATGAGGAAGATGATAGTGATTACCATGTTGAATCTAAAGGAGGTGATTTGTCTAAGGATGCATATACATCTGAGAATGATGTGAGTGAAATGTGGGCTGATTATGAGGGCAGTGAGAATGACATTTTGCATGGAAATTCAACTGACCTAGGTGGTAGAAAAATAGGGCAGCATGAGGCACATATGGGGGCTAAATTTGAAAGCTTTGGTGATAACCTTCATATGGAAGATATTGGGGAATTTAATGAGAGAGAAATAAGGGATGATGACTTACATAGCATTATGGATTCAGACAGTGAAAGAGATAATGAAGTGTGTGATTTCAATGAAGAAGTTAGGTTGAAAGATCCTGAATTGTGTAAAGGTATGAAGTTTACTAATGGGCATGCATTTAGGAAAGCTTTAAGGGAATGGGCTATAAGAAGAGGTTATAGCTATGTGTTTGTGAAAAATAATAGGTTTAAGATTACAGCAATGTGCAAGAATAAATGTGAATTTAAGGTGCATGCTAGTAAGCTGAGGGATTGTGATACTCTACAAATTAAAACTTTCAAGCCAGTGCACAACTGTCCTAGGGAGACTCATAATCACATTGTTATTTCCAAGTATTTGGCTTTCCAGTACCTAAAGGAGTTTAAAGAAAATCCAAATTGGGATGTAAGGGCAATGCAAAAGAAGATCCAAAGGGAATCAGGCACAAAGATTTCTATTTCTAAATGTTACAGAGCAAAGAACAAAGCTAAGGCCATTAATGATAGAGATGTTAGAGAGCAGTTTAGAAAGGTGAGGGATTATGCACTCACTATATTAAAAACAAATGCTGGAAGTTGGGTGAAGGTTTTAACTAGTGTTTATACACCTAGTACTGATGACAATGAAGAGGGATCAATTCTTGAAGAGATTACTGTCTTTCAATACATGTATGTGAGTTTTGCAGCACATAAGCAAGGGTATTTCAGTGGAATTAGGCCTATTATAGGCCTTGATGGCTGCCATTTGAAGATATCAATGGGAGGCCAAATATTATGTGCAATAGGTAGAGATGGGAATGAAAATATGTTCCCAATAGCAATTGTAGTTGTTGATATTGAGTGTAAGGAGTCCTAGGTTTGATTTATTCAACTACTCATTGATGATTTTGGACATCCAGATGAAACAGGTTGGGTTTTCATGTCTAACCAACAAAAGGTATATGTCATTATACTTTATTAATAATAATTAGGTATATTCACCTATCATTACTAATACCTAATGTGTATTTATGAATTTTAGGGTTTAATTAAAGCTTTTAAGTTATTGATGCCAAGATCTTTTCTATGTGAAGCATATGTATGACAATTACAAAGTATTATTCAAAGGATTAGAGCACAAGAAAAAGTTATGGTATGTAACCTGTGCAACCACAATGAAGACTTGGGAATATCATATGAAGGAGTTTGAAAAAGATGGACTAAAGTGCTTATGATTGGGTCATGAATCATGATCCTAAAACTTGGTCAAGGGCACATTTCTTTAATCACATAAAACCTAATGCTTTGCAGAATAAAATCAGTGAGTCCTTCAATTCCTACAAAAAGGAAGCAAGGGATAGTATGGTGGAATGGATTAGAAGGAGATTGATAAAGAGATTTTATGTGACATATAATTCCATGAAGAATTGTAGGGAGTGAAATATGTCCAAATGCACAAGAGGAACTAGAAATAAGGAAGATTGAAAGCAGGAATTATTTTTGCACACCTGCTAGAAGGCAGAGATATGAGGTTAATTTCTATGACACTCAGAATACAATTGACGTGGCAAAACAAATCTGCAATTGCAGAGTTTGGGACTTAACAAGATTACCTTGTAAACATGCCATTTCCTGCATATTCAATAATAGAGAAATGCCAGAGAAATATGTGCACAAGTATTTCTCTAGAGAGACATATCTAGTAGTAAATGACCATATCATAATCCTTGTTCCAAGTAAAGAGGAATGGGAAAAATCCAAAGTTATAGATGAGATCAATCCTCCCATTGTGAGCAAGGCAGCTGGAAGACCAAAAAAGAAAAGAATAAGGAGAAAGGATGAAGATAGAAAGCCATATAAGATCATGAGAACTTATGGATATATTAAATGTGGCAAATGCAAACAAATTGGGCACAATGCAAGGGAATGCAAAGTTGGCATTACTAGGGAGATTGCATAAGAAGGACGAGAAAGAAAAGAGCCACTGACGCTGGAACTAAGGTTAATTCCTTAGTTTTATTTGTATTGATCTATAATAGTGTATTCTAAGTTCAATAGCTTTTGATTGGTTATTTTCCTGAGCAGGAAGCACATAATAGTACAACCCCCAGTACAAGATCAACTAGAGGTAGGAAAAGGAATGCTTTTTCATAACCTGCTCCAAATATGGAGGTAATTTGAAATCCTACATCAAATTACTTGATATTGCCTAAAACTTATACTAACAACCCTAAATTCTTTATTACAAGTTGAAATCACAATTCTAAAAAAAAGAACAAGGAGCCAAACTAAATTATGTAGCTCACAACTGTTGCACTCATTTCATATAGGCATTTTAGGGTAGTTTTACATCCATTTTGCCCTTTTATTTTAGTATATTTTATGTTTTTAGCTTTATTTTAGCTTATTTGTTAACTTTAGTTACTTTATATTTGATTTTTATAATTTTGTTGTTTTTAATAGGTTTTTATAGAAAATTGAGGGCCAATGAGTGCATTGAGAATTGATTTGAAGAAATTTAGAGTCCCTTAAGCAAGGAGGAAAGTCCAAGAAATCAAGTCTTAGAAGATTTAGTTGGCCGAAATTTGCTTGAGACTTTACTTATGATGTTGCTCAGGGTATGTCAGATTGCTTAACCTTTAGCCTGGGCAAGCCGCAGGTCAAGCACACCTTAAATCCAATACATTCAAGCTTTCATCCCAAAATTTGTCGAGATTTGCTTAGGGTCCTGCTTGAGATCCTGCTTAGGGTAAGCAACAGTGCTTAAGGTGCAACTCAGGTCAAGCTAGAAGTCAAGCATGAGTAGAAAAACTCCTTTTATCCTAAAAGACTTGCTGAGGGTCTGCTTAACCTTAAGCAGACAGTGCATGCAGAGGCCGAAAATTGCTGAAGATGTTGCTTAGGGCAAACAGTATCCTAAGCAGAATGCCCATAACGTGGATAACTCTGCTGACTGAATATTTTTACACCTCATTTCCTATCTACTCCTTGGCTCTTATCTATTTTTAGGGCAACTTTTGGGACCATATAAAAGCATCATTTTCTAGTTTTTTCCACAAGATGTAAGAGGGAAAAACAATAAGAAACAAAAAGGAAAGAAAAATTACAGAGAAAGAAAAGGGAGGAAGATGCCATCAGTTCTGCAGAAGAGGGGCTGCTGCAGCCATTTCTGGAAGCTCCAAGACTCAGAGTTTTTGGTCACTTTACTTGGTTTCTATTTTTTTGTCCTCTTATCATGTTTTTCTTTACTTTTCCATCAATTTCTCTTGTAAATACCAACATGAGTGAGTAAACTCTCTGGATTTCAGAGTTGAGAAATATATTTTAGATTAATTTGTGAATTTGGACTGATTTTTTCCATATTTTATATAAATATGAGTCTTAATTCTTTCCTTGTATGCTTGATTTACTTGCCTAATATTGGTACTTATTGGGTATTGTGTTAATGTTTGATTGAAGGACCGAAAGGTGAATATTATTGTTAGATAATCAATTATTGGAACTTAAATTTACCTAGATTTAGAAATAAACTAGGGTTTTAAGAGGAATTAATGATTGGTTACAAAACTTAATGGGTTTTAAAGTAATCAAATATCATATGAAAGTAGATTTGGTTATTTTAGATCACACTTTGGTTTACTTGAAAAAGATATGAAAGGAATTTAGAATCAATTACCTTCAAACTCTATTTTCCCTTAAAATTGGAATACCCAAGACAAATCCCAATTAATTTATGCATAAACCCCTAACTCTGGAATCATTTTTATCATAATTAGACTTTGATTTAAATTACCCATTAATAATTTAGTTCAATTGCATCTAAATTTAGAATTTATTTACTTGCTCTTTACCCATTCCAATTAGATTCATTAATTTACTTTGCTCATTTATATTTACCATTTATTCATCAATTATTAGCTTAAATAATCGCTTCATTCATAGTTTGGTATTCAAACAGCAAATTCTCGTGGGAACGATACTTGACTTATCACTCTATTACTTGGTACGATCCGTATACTTGCGAACACATGCATCAAGTTTTTGGCACCGTTACCAGGGATTTGATTTTTATTTGATATTGAACGATTATTTTTTTGGTTAATTTAGGCATTTTATTTTATTTTTAATTTCTTTTACCATTTTACTTTGAGAATTTATTTATTTTGTTTTTCAGATACTTTATTTTATGAGAAGGACAAAAAGTGAAGAAATCAATTTATTGTTTGATCCAGAAATAGAAAAGACAACGAGAGCTTTAAGAGCAGAAGGTAAGAGGAGAAAAGCTGAATTTAAAGCTCAACAACAACAAGAAAGAGCACAAGAGCAAGAGCAAAAGCAACTACAAGAAGAGATGGCCAACAACAATAACAACCGTTCTCTGAAGGATCACACCTATTCTAACATTGGAGATTTCATGCCAAGTATCACAAGACCAAGAGTAAAAGCTAATAATTTTGAACTGAAGCCTGCACTGTGTCAGATGGTATAACAATCATAATTTGGGGGAAGTCCAAGTGAAAGTCCACATGTTCATCTAGCACACTTTCTTGAGATTAGTGATATGTTGAAGATAAATAGAGTTTCTGATGATGCAATTCGACTGAGGTTATTTCCTTTTTCTTCCAAGGATTGAGCTAGAGAGTGGTTACATTCTTTGCCATCAGCTTCTATCACAACATAGGATGAATTTTTTCTAGCATTTTTAGCTCAATATTTTCCACCAAGCAAGACAGCTAAGCTAAGAAATGAGCTGACTTCTTTCAAACCTAGAGATGATGAGAGCTTGTATGAAGCATGGGAGAGGTATAAGGATTTGCAAAGGAGATGTCCACACCATGGGATTCCTAAGTGGATGCTTGTTCAACACTTTTACAATGGAGTTTCACCAGCTATTAAAAGTACAATTGATGCATCTTTTGGAGGTGATCTTATAGGGAAATCTAAAGATGAAGCTTTTTATGCTCTAGATAAAATTGCTTATAACAACTACCAGTGGAGTTGTAAGAGGAATGAGATCAAGAAACCAGCTAGTATGTTTGAGCTTGATGCCATGAATATGATTAATGCTAAGTTTAATGCTTTAACAAGGAAGATGGACAAGCTAAGCATGAAAGTAGATTCTTCAGTTGGAGGTTCGAGTAACTCAATAAACTTTGGAGCTGCAAATGTCAATTGTGCAACTGATTTTCCTGCATTTAGTCAATATTTTTCAAGTGAGCAAGTAGATTATGTGGGGAATTACAATAAAAAACCAAGCAGTAACCCATTTTCTGCAACTTATGATCTAGCATGGAGAAACCACCCTAATTTCTCTTAGGGAGGTAGACAAGGACAACACCAAAATTTTTAGTAACCTTCTGGGTATCAACAACATCAGCATATTCAGCAAAATAGAGGTCCTCTTCCTGGATTTCCTAAACCTCAAAATGCACTTGCTCCACCATAACCACAACAACCTCCACCACAACAAACACAACTAGACAAGACAGCTAGAGTGGAAGCCATGATTGAGACTCTATTAGTAAGCCATCAAAATCAATAAGAAATGATTTCTCAATTGGCATCCAAAGTGGATCAAATGGCAACACACAACAAGATGTTGGAGAATCAAATAGCTCAACAAGCTAGCTCTTCAAATAGTAAAGCATTTGGGAAGCTTCCTAACCAACCTGAAAATTCAAAAGAGCATTGCAAGGCTATTACATTGAGAAGTGGAAAAATATTGGAGAGTGGAGATAAAAAGATTGAAGAAAAAGTTAAAAAAGAGAAAAATAGAGAAGGAGATGAAAAAGCTGAAGTTGAGGTTAGAGAAGAAATTGAGAAAGAGAGTTCAGTGGAAGAAAAAGGAAGTAAAGAGAGAAAGAGTGAAGAAGAAGAACCTAAATATGTAGCACATAAAGCCTACATGCCACCTTTACCATTCCCACAAAGGTTCCAGAAAGCAAAGCTGGATAAACAATTTAGAAAGTTTTTGGAGGTATTAAAGTCTTTGCGTGTGACTATTCCTTTCACTGATGCCTTAGCAAAATGCCTTCATATACTAAATTTTTGAAGGATAATTTGTCTAACAAGAAGAAGTTGGAAGAATTTGAGACCGTAGCTCTTACAGAAGAAAGCAGTGCTATCTTGCAAAATAAGCTTCCACCCAAATTGAAAGATCCTGGTAGTTTTTCCATACCATGTCACATTGGAGATATCAGTATAGATAAGGCTTTATGTGATCTTGGAGCCAGTATTAGTCTAATGCCATTATCTATCTATGATAAAATGAAGATTGGAGAAATGAAGCCTACCACTATTTCACTGCAGTTAGCAGATAGGTCTATTAAATTTCCAATTGGGGTGATTGAGAATGTTCCTCTGAAAGTTGAAAAATTTTTCATACCAGTGGACTTTGTAGTATTGGAAAAGAAAGAGGATATAAACATTCCTATTATTCTTGGTAAACCTTTCCTTGCTACTGCTGGAGCTATGATTGATGTAAAGAATGGAAGGCTTACATTGGAAGTTGGGGAAGAAAAAGTTGAATTTAATCTGTTCCAAGCAATGAAAAAGAAAGATGATTCAAATTCATGCTTGAGAATTGATGTGGTAGATGAAGTGGTCAGAGAAGTGTTCAAAAAGCAACATCCTAAAGATCCCTTAGAAGCTTGTTTAGTTCACAACATTAAGAAGGGGGATGAGATTGAAGAAGCTGTAGAATATGCTTAAATTCTGAAAGGAAATTTACCTTTGCCTATGGCTAGTGTTGGGGAGATTGGAGATTTGAAGCAAGATACAACTTCACCACCAATGCTTGAAAGAAGTGAAGCACTGAAGGTACAGTTAAAACCTATTCCAACAAATCTCAGGTATGCTTTTCTTGGTCAAAATTCTACATATCCTATGATTGTTAGTGCTAAACTGAATGATTGTGAAGTTGAAATTTTATTAAGAATTCTTAGAAAGCATAGAAGGATAATTGGTTATACCATTAACGATATTAAAGGAATACATCCTTCTATGTGCATACATAGAATTTTGTTGGAGAATGATCACAAAGCCTCTAGAGAGTCACAAAGAAGACTGAATCCAAATATGAAAGAGGTTGTGAAAAAAGAGATCTTAAAATTGTTTAATGCAAGTATCATTTACCCTGTTTCTGATAGCAATTGGGTAAGTCCAGTTCATGTTGTACCCAAAAAGGGGGGCATCACAGTAGTAAAAAATGAAAATGATGAACTAATACCTACTAGGATCAGAATCGGATAGAGAATGTGTATAGACTATAGGAAGTTGAACAATGCAACTAGAAAGGACCATTTTCCATTACCATTTATAGATCAGATGTTGGAGAGATTAGCTCATCATTCTTATTTTTGCTATTTGGATGGCTATTCAGGGTTCTTTCAAATCCCTATTCACCCGGATGATCAGAATAAAACCATCTTCACATGTCCCTATGGCACCTTTGCATATTGAAGGATGCCATTTGGATTATGTAATGCCCCGGCTACATTTCAGAGATGTATGATGTCCATATTTTCTGATTTCATTGAGGATATTATGCAAGTGTTCATGGATAATTTTTCTGTGTATGGTAAATCTTTTGATGAATGATTATCTAATTTGTCTAAAGTTTTCTAGAGATGTGAAGAGTTTAATTTAGTTTTGAATTGGGAAAAGTGTCATTTTATGGTATAAGAAGGAATTGTTTTGGGACATCTTGTGTCAAACAGGGGAATTGAAGTGGACAAATCAAAGGTAGAGATTATTGAGAAAATGCCACCCCCAACATCTGTGAAGGGAGTGAGGAGTTTCCTAGGGCATGCCAGATTTTACAGGAGATTCATCAAGGATTTTTCTAAAATTTATAAACCTCTCACTAATTTATTGAGTAAAGATGTGGAATTTCATTTTGATACTGATTGTATGAATGCTTTTTGCAGGATAAAGGAAACTTTGATATCTGCTCCTATTATGCAGCCACCTGATTAGTCGTTACCTTTTGAGTTGATGTGTGATGCTAGTGACTATGCCATTGGGGCTATTTTAGGACAAAGGAAATATAAGAAGGTGTATGCAATCTATTATGCAAGTAATGAGACACCCCTTACCCGTCTAAAGTGTAGCTGAGCAAGATATGCCACACAGTGTGCCGGAACAGCAAATCTTAACTCATTGATATTTATCATTTCAAAATTTATTTATTTATGGATCACTAAGTGAAACTTATGAAATTGATATCATTTACATCATTTATTGAAATTTTAAATTTATTGGAGGTTCCGAAGATTTTTCAGAAAATCTGGCAGAGTGCCGACTAAAAATGGAGAAAACATTTCTTCGGAACCTGTGGAAAACACTTCCAAATATTTTTCCAATCATTCTCAACTCCAAATAATCAATATTATCTCAATATTTCTCAACAATTTTCATTCATTCAATCCATACCATTTATAATTCAATTTGAACTCACTTTTATGAAGGCAATACTTAATTTTCATTAATTTACAATATAAAATGATACAAGAGTTTATAATTTACATGATAACATAAAGACCTAAATACAAAATACAATTTACAAAAATACAAAAGAGAATCCTAGTGCATTACCAAAACACACTGCAGATGAGAGGTGACACAGGACACTGGCAGATCTGACTCTCACCCAGTCTGGAGTCTATTGGGCTCACACTCCGTATCTCCTGTACCTACGCGTGGCAAAAGTAATGCGCTAAGCAATACTGCTTAGTGGTGTCAATAATAAAATAAAAATAACTAGAATGAAATAAACATGCCGAGTGTATGTTGACATTTTATGCAAATTGAGTTTCTAGTAATTATTTATAGTAATCTGATACTTTTTATGTTAATTGTTTGATTAAAATTTGGTAAGATTTATTTTGATTGCCCAAGTAACCTATACTAGTCGATCGGATCGGATAACGGTAACCGCACTGGGTACCAAGTACCTCAGGCCGTCACACCATCGGTCACATTGTGTCTCCCGGTGTGCAACAGAACAACTAATAAGCTGTAATAATTATGAGGCATGAAACCAAGTATAGTAATCTCAATCAAAATAGCCAAAGGCTATTATATCACAGAATGGCACGTAAGGCCATAAAACACAGAATGGCATGAAGCCATATGCAGTACTGCTAACAGAACCCTATTGGCATGCCAACCTATCCAAACCAATCATTCTAGGCATACTAGGGCATTTTACACAGTTAATAATTTAATTATTTATTTTTGTAATGTAGAGGTCACTATTCACTTGACTATTTTCACTCAAAGGTTGACTTTTTAATTTATAATAGATTTGTTGAACCTAAGTTCACCAAGATATCACATTTTGGTTCACAAAAGTATTGGCATTGGTTGCCAATCAATACTTAAAACCAATAGGATATAAATCAAAGATTTCAGTCTTGGGTGCTAGAGTTCACTGTTCTATTAGGCAATTCTACAATGAGAATTTTGCCAAATGTTCTCAATCAAAGTTGTTCCTTTATATGTCTTCTTTAATTCCCTTTTTGAATCACTCCATTTATAGTTTTCTAGCTCAAGTTATGCTAATTTCTTTAGGACTGGCCGGATTGGCATCCACCCAGAATTTCTGGGCAGAAATGGTTCTGGCAGTTTTGATACCCTTATTTTAGTTAGCAATTCAGATGGGTTATAGTCAGAATTTAGTTTGGTGTTCTTAATGAAAGTTGTTCTAAATTGTCTAAGCTTTTCATTGATATAAATTTCAGGTCAGAGTTATAACCATTTGAACAAATACTGTTCATTTGGTCATTTTGCCAAGGCAGAATGAATGGTACCCATATTTGGTCAATTTTTAGGTCAGTCTATTGTGGTTTTCTGGGCAGGTTTCCTTCATCAAAGTTGTGCCATTATGTATCTAATTTCATGTCCAATTGGCCCTGCACCAATTGAACCTACACAACTCCAGTTATAGCTGCCCAAATCTGCTGGACTCACACCCAGTCCTGCAGGTCACACTAGGCAGCATACCTAACTTCAATTCCCATGGCACAAATCACTTCATTTCCTAATCACACATAGCCAAATGGTCACTAATTGACCATTAGAACTTCCTTTCACCAATACATGAGCAAAATCTCAAATTTGTGCCCAAACCCTAACTCTACCATTTCAATTCTTCAAACACATACAATCAATGGATCAATTCATACTCCCAATGATGCATATACAAAGTTTAAAGGATTAATTGACACTAACCTTTGTTGGAGAGTTTCTCACACTTGCAAAACCTCTTTGTTTCCTTTCCTTTTTGCTGCCTCAAGTTTACAAAAGGTATAAAGATCAAATTTAGTGAAGACAAGGTAGGGTTTTATGGTGATTTAAGGTGGGATTTGAAGCTTTGTTGAGATGGCAATGGTGGAACACCATGGAGCTGGTTCGGCCAGCTGAAGAAGAAATACAATTCTGATTTTTTTTTCTTAATTCTTATCTCTTTTATTTTTTTTTAAGAAGACTTGCTAAATGGTGATTGGTGGGAGGGTTTTAAATGACATCATTGTGATGTCATAATTAGGTATTTTATTCATTTTTCTTTTTTCTTTCATTTCTACTCACTTCAAATTAATTTTTCATCAACATTAATTCATATTTTATGTTACATAATTTATGTACTTAATTGGACAAGTGGGTCAAAAATCATCTCTGAAGACGAAATGACCAAAATGCCCTCCGTTTGGCTTAACGAGCTAAAATTGTGTGTATCGATTGATTAAATTTTCTTTGTATTTTCTTAGCATTTTATTATCATTGAAACCCCAATAATCCTTCCCTAAAATCCCAAAAATTATTTCATGGAGTTTTTCCTGGGTCTAGGGTTGCTAACGGCTTTCACCGTCACTTCCTATTAGAGTCACTCATCACTGGAACTACGGCTCATTTAACCTTAGTGCATTTCATTTCTAAAAATTTTACTCAATTTTTCTTATCATTATTTGGTTTATTTATAACTTCTCACTCTAGTCTAATCATGATTCTAAATATTCTAGCTGCCCAGACCGACATTGGTCACGGGAACAGTAGAACGTACGGATTAGCTAAAGTGGGGATGTTACAAGTAAGACCTTAGATGATGCTAAAATAAATTACTCTACTACGAAGAAAGAATTTTTGGCAGTGGTATTTGCAGTAGATAAATTCAGGTCCTATCTTGTGGGGTCTAAGGTAATAGTATACACAAATCATGCAGCTATCAAGTATCTTCTTCAGAAAAAAGAGGCCAAACCTAGGTTGATAAGGTAGGTATTACTCCTTCAAGAGTTTGATATGGAAATTAAGGATAAGAAAGGAGTAGAAAATGTAGCAGCAGATCATTTATCAAGATTGAGGTAAGAATAAGGAGATAATTTGGGGAGAGAGCTTCCAATAGATGATTATTTTCCTAATGAGCAGCTGTTGGCAACTATTAGTGCAAAGATCCCCTAGTATGCAGATTTTGTGAACTATTTGATGTGTGGAATCCTTCCACCTGATCTAATATGGCAGCAAAAGAAGAAATTTCTTTTTGAAGTGAAGGATTATGATTAGGAAGAGCCATTTTTATTTAAAAGATAAGGAGATGGGCTGATTAGGAGATGTTTAGCTGATGAGGAGATAGGGGATGTCATTAGAGATTGCCATTCTTCACCTTATGGGGGTCATATGAGTGTTACAAAGATTGCAAAAAAAGTTCTTCAAGCAGGGTTCTTTTGGCCACATATGTTTAGAGATGTAAGAAAGTTTGTAAATGCATGTGATAGGTGTCAAAGGATGGGAAATATCTCAAAAAGAGATGAAATGCTCCTCCAAAATATATTAGAAGTGGAACTATTTGATGTTTGGGGCATTGACTTTATGGGACCCTTTCCATCATCCTTTAGACACAAGTACATCTTGGTTGGAGTAGATTATGTGAGCAAATGGGTTGAAGCTATACCTTCTCCAACTAATGATGTTAGAGTTATGGTTAAATTTCTTAAGAAATTCATTTTTACAAGATTTGGAGCTCCACGTGCCATTATAAGTGATGGAGGTTCTCACTTTTGCAACCACCAGTTTGAAAGACCATTACAAAAATATCGAGTTAAGTATAAGGTTGCAACACCCTACCATCCACAAAACTAGTGGTCAAATGGAGATTTCAAATAGAGAGCTAAAAAGGATTCTTGAGAAAACAGTGAACAGTTCAAGGAAAGATTGGTCATTAAAGTTAAAGGATGCTCTCTGGGCTTATATGACAGCTTTTAAAACTCCCATTGGCACCACCCCTTTTAGATTGGTTTATGGAAAAGCTTGTCATTTACCTTTGGAGTTAGAGCATAGAGCATATTGGGCTATAAGGACACTGAATTTTGAATCAAATATTGTAGAAGAAAAGAGAATGTTGCAATTAAATGAACTTGAGGAACTTAGATTGGATGCTTATGAAAATGCCAAGCTTTACAAGGAAAGAACTAAGAGATGGCATGATAAGCACATTAGGAGGAAAGAATTTCAAGAAGGAGATGTAGTTCTCTTATATAATTCCAGATTAAGGTTATTTCCCAGAAAATTAAAGTTAAGATGGTCAGGACCTTACACTGTTACAAAGGTATATCTGTAACACCCCTATTTGTATAGCCTGGTATATTTCACTGTTCCAGTGACCGGAGTCGGTCTGAAAAATTAAGAGGATTAGAACCACGCCTAAGACAACTAGATAAGCCCTGAACACAAATAATTAGTAATTGCCAATTAGTTAAGTATAAATAAGAAAAACAGAACATAAGAAGTTAAACGAGCCGAGAGTCACAGCGATGGGTGACCTTCTCGGGAAGGATTGCGAGGTCGATTTAAACTCAAATTTCGAACCGTAAAATGTGACGCCGCGGTCCTTAGGACTATTACGAACACAGTGGAAAAGAGAAAATCATGAAAAAGAATTGTTAACCCAGTCAAAAAATTAGGTCAGGGATCCGGAAGAAATATTAAATTATTTTCAAACCGAGCTGAACCGGCGAGGGGCAATTTGGTCAATTGACCCCGAGAGCTGACTCCTGACCTAACTGTCCAATAAAATTAGATAAAAGAAATTTTCAAAATTGGGAATTAAATTAAGAACTAAAGGAAAAATAAAGGAAAAGGAAAAAGAATTAAAAGTTGAATTATTACATCACACATATGACATCATGGATGATGCCAAAATTCATTTTAATTTTCCCCCAATAATTGACCAAGTCAAATATAATTATTAAACACATAAAATAAAAAAAATTAAAAGAAATTTCACTCTTCTTCCCTCATCATTTTCGGCCAACTCTCTCTCCCTCACTCACCTCCATTTTTACTCCTCCATTAAAGCTAGAGCAAGCTTTTTACTCCCATCAATTAACCCTAATTCTCAAAAATTTCCCCTATAAACCTTACAATCTCAACTAGAAAAGGAGATTGAAGAAACAAAGAAAAGGAAGAAGGGAGAAAAATTGAAGATTGAACTCCAAAGTTGAGGTAAGGAATTAAATTGACATTTTTAGTTTAAAATACATGTTATGAGTTAAATTAACATAGATTTCAACTTTAAAATCAAAAGAAAACATGGTTGAGGGACCAAACATAAATTTTAGCCAGCCTTAGTTAGGGTTTGAAATGAGTGAATTTGATACATTTGAATGGATGCTTAGGTTGAATTAGGTATGTAAACTATGGATAGGTGTTTAGAATGCATTAGGTTTGAATTTTATGAATTAGGGTTTTGACACCTAGGGTTTTGGAAGCCAAAAATTGGAGAATTGGTCAAATGGTGTATTTGACCTAGTTTGAGGTGAGAAATGGTCATTTGTGACCAATTGGAGTATGTTAGAAGTGTTGGAATCAAATGCAAATTCAGATTGCTTAGGGTCATGCTGCAGGCAGCAGGACCAAGGTCCCTTTCAGGGACCAAAACTGAAAATTTATAAGTCCAATTGGTGTGAGACCAATTGGGAATGAAACTAGACACAAAATGACACATTTTTCATTTAGGAATCATGCCAAAGAGTGACCATAATTGGCCAAATCCGGATGTGAGTGTTCTGCCCTGTACAAAAATGACCAAACTGCCTAGCCCTATAATTTGGGCTAGGCAGGTCTAAATGACCTGAAATTTTACCAGTGGAAAGATATAGACCTAAAACTTTCATGAAGAACACAAACCCAAATTATGCCCTTAACCAAGTCATTTAGCCACCCAAAATTGGTGACCTAAAACGCTGTAACTGCAATTTGCCCAGAAAATCTAGGTTAAGTCCAATCCGGCAGCCATGATTCAAATGGCTATAACTTGAGCTAAAAAACTCCAAATGGAGTGATTCAAAAAGGAGAATAAAGTTAAGATAATATGGAACATTTTCTATGAAGAAAGTTTTGCCAAATTCTAACAGAAAAATGACCAATGGAGCAGTGCAACTTAAGACACCAAAACTGAAAATTTGCAAATCTGCCTAAAAGACTTAGAATTTGAGAAAACAACCAAAACCAACAAATTTAGTTACCAAAATGTGGTATGTGGGTGAAGTTGGAATTCCCATACCTATTAAGCCTTAGAAAGTCAACAAATTGACTTGAATAGTGCAGTGAATAGTAACCCCGAAACACAAATTTTGAAGAACGTCAAGTTTAGCATATATAAGCTAGATAAAAGTAAATTTGAATTTATTTTTGGATTTATGCTAAGTTATGATACTGAAATACTATGAAACTGTATGTTTCAGTGGAAAAGAATACCGAGAAGGAACCCGAGGTGTCGAGTCAAGGCCAAAAGGTGACTCATATAAGGTTTGTGCACAATGTAGAATTTCTGTAAATTTTCTTCTGCATATTGTTTTGAATAATTTGAAATATTTATTATGCTTTTGATTTAAATTGTTGAAAGTTATTTGTGTATATTTGAGATGGCATAAATGTTTAGTAAATTGTTAAGATAAGTTTTGAAACTATAGTGTCATGACCATATATTTGAACACCTCACTAGCATGACTAGTGGGGGTAATCAGTTTTGAATTTTGATTCCTTCTCTGGCTGAAGTGTTGAGGTGTGTGCCAGTAGAAGAAGAAATTGAATGGATATCCATATATTTGAGCTAGCTAGCCTCTGGCTATTGAGATTATATTTGTTTCAAATGGCATGATATAACTGTGGGTTTTATGGAATTGGTTTTGATACTTTGAAATGAAATTGTTTGGATTAAAATCTCATAATTCATGTTTTGTATTTAATTTTTATGTTCAGTCCAATTTTTGAATAAATATGATTTAAATTCTGTATAAAGATTATTTTAGTATGTTGTGCACCACTGAGTCCTAGTACTCAGCGATGGTTGTTATTGCTGTCGCAGATTTAGAGACTAGAGGAACAGCAGATTGAGCTGTTGAGGATTGAGGAGCTACCTGCTTGAAGTTATCGGGTATATTTTATACCTTGACTGTAAAAAAATTTATTTTGATGTATGTAATTAATGTAAAGGTATGGACATGTAAAACTGGTCTTGAGCAGTTTGTATAAAGTTTGTAATAAATTTTAGTTTGGATTTTTCCTAATGTAAATTTTTAGTATGATGTATACAAATTGTTTTACATTTAATTACATATGAATGGAAGTATTTTATTTTAATTTGATTGAAAGTAATTAGTAATATTTTGGATGATATTTGAATTGGAAATTGTGGATTTGAGTTTTTAGAAGTTGATAAATGATGTTGAAATTGATTGGGATGATTGTGAATTTGAAGAAGTGGTTGAGATAAATAATTGGAAGTGCTTTTTACAGGTATTTGAAGAACTGTTTTCTCAAAATACAGACGGCATTCTGCCGAAATTTTTATAAAATTTATGGAAAAATAAAATGGGCCAAAAATTTCAACTAGTTTTCAACTTTAATTAAATATTTTAATACCTATTAGGAATTGCTCACCACTTATAAAAATTAAAAAATTGTTCTAAAATCCCTTGTAGGGTACTTAATGAGTTATCGGTAGGTGAAGTTCGGTAGTTCATTAGGTATTCTAAGGGATCATGTTGTGCCTTACAGAGGGGTAAGGTGTGACATGTTTTAGTGGTATCAGAGCAAAATTTTTGAAGTATGTTTTAACTTATGAATTTGTGTCTTTTCTTTGTTAAGTGCAACTGTTCAATGTCCTTATTTGTTACATACAGTGCATTACATCATAATTATGAACTAACAGAGGGAAATCTCCTTGTGTTATTTGTTCAGGAGATACCCTAACTTTAGACTGAAATGGAAGAAGAGGATCATTCATTTGAGGAATATGTTGAAGCTGAGGCATAAGGGGAAGCCCCAGCTCTACAAAATGTCAGTGGGTCAGTGGCACCAGCCCCACAAATGCCACAGTTTTCTACATAGTTCGCACAACAGATGGCTGCGATGTTCCAACAAATGGCTGGGGGTATGCCTACTCAAGCTCCACCCCAGACTGCTGTGGTGGAACCTCAAGCTCCAGTTAGACAGTATGACAAGTTATTAAAGTATGGGGCTACAGAATTCAAGGGTACAATAGACCCTTTAGAGGCAGAGCAATGGTTGGAAAGAATGGACCGAGTGTTCAAGAAGCTACACTGCCCTGATGAGCTGAAATTTGAATACTTCGTATCACTACTGCAAAGGGATGCGTATGATTGGTGGAAGACCATTCCCCACAACTTGGCTGAACTACCAGTACTGACCTGGGATGACTTCATCAGAGAGTTCAGACAGAAATATGTCCCATATGCATATGTTGATCAGAAATTGCAAGAATTTTTAAGTCTGAAGCAAGGCAATAGAACAGTGGCAGAATATGAGAGGGAGTTCTCCCGCTTAAGCCACTATGCTGAGAGTCTCCTTTCTACCAGCAAGGAAAGGTGCAAGAGATTTGAGACTGGTTTGAAGCCCAGTTTGAGGATGCAAATAGTGGGATTCAGACACAGCAATTTCTTTGAGCTCATCTCTCAACCACTTGAGCTAGAAAAGATTGAATCAGAAGCGACACCTGCAAAAGAAAAATCAGAGAAGACTGAGAAAACAGACAAAGATAAAGGGGAAAAGTCAGTAGAGCCAAGTTCTAGTGGTACTTCTAGGAAGAGGAAGAAATTTGGTGGACCTAGCAGAGGTCGAGGTGGAAGGTTTGGAAGGGGCAGATTCTCTGGACAGAGACCCCCTAGGTCTGGTCAGCAGTCTAGCAGGGTTTCATATCCTGCCTACCCCTGTGAGACTTGTGGCAAGATTCATGGGGGAGAATGTTATTGGCCAACAGGAGCCTGTTTTAACTGTGGAGGCAAGGGCCATCTTGCAAAAGATTGCACTAGTGCTCCTAGATTCAGTCCAGCTCCTACAATTGCAGAAGGATCTATTCAGAGTCCTGCTTCCAGAGGTTCACAACCGGTTGATAGAGGAAGAGGCAGAGGTAGAGGCACTGCTTCTGGCAGTCAGGGCACTATTGGTCAGTCAGCACAAGGAAGTGCTTCAGCCAAGGTTTATACGATGAGACAACGAGAAGAGGCTGAGACTTCTGATGTTGTAACTGGTACATTTTCTATCTCTAATCAAGAAGTATTTGTGTTGTTTGATCCAGGTTCAACCCACTCATATATTAGTGCTAGCATAGTCAGTTCACTTGTTGTTCGGTGTGTCAAAATGGGTTTTGAAGTGATAGTAACTAGTCCATTAGGACAAGAGCTTCGGGTCAACAGAATCTATAGAGACTGTCCTTTGGTGATCCAAGGACATGTTTTTCTATCAGATTTGATTGAAATGCCCTTCAGAGATTATGATATCATCTTGGACATGGATTGGTTAGCCAGGCATCACGCCATGATTGATCAGAGCATCAAGATCCACTTTTGGTCTCCCTCTGTACGATAATGTGGTAATACATGGGGAGAGACATTTACTGCCATCAAACATCATTTCAGCTGCACTAGCCAGAAGGATGATCAGAAAGGGGTGTGAAGCATACTTGGCACATGTGATAGACACCCAAGTGGGGAGCCCAGCACTGAGGGACATCCCTATAGTATTTGACTTTCTGGATGTGTTTCCTGATGAATTGCCAGGATTACCTCCAGAAAGAGAGGTGCAGTTTGAGATTGATGTTATGCCTGGTGTGGACCCAATCTCCATAACACCATATAGAATGGCACCTGTAGAATTGAAAGAATTAAAAGTGCAATTGCAAGAGTTGCTTGACAAGGGCTTTATCCGGCCCAGTGTGTCACCTTGGGGAGCACCAGTGTTGTTTGTTAAGAAGAAAGATGGCACTCTCTGCTTATGTATTGATTATCGGCAGTTGAATAAGGTGACAATAAAGAATAGATATCCATTGCCCCGCATTGATGACTTGTTTGATCAGTTGAGGGGTGCAGCTGTGTTCTCCAAAATTAACCTGAAATCAGGTTATTATCAGCTGAAAGTACAAGAGCAGAGTATTCCTAAAACTGCCTTCAGAACCCGCTATGGCCATTATGAGTTCTTGGTCATGCCATTCGGGTTAATTAATACTCCGGCTGCTTTTATGGATCTGATGAACACTATCTTCAAACCATACCTCAACCAGTTTGTTGTGATATTCATAGATGATATATTGGTCTATTTGGGGAGTGCAGAAGAGCATGATAGACATCTGCGCATTGTACTGCAGACTTTGAGGGAGAAACAGCTATACGCCAAATTGTCAAAGTGTGAGTTTTGGCTGAAGGAAATATCTTTCTTGGGGCATGTAGTATCAATAGAGGGCATCAAGGTAGATCCAAATAAGATAGAAGCTGTCCTTAATTGGAGGCCACCCAGAAATATCACGGAGATTCGCAGTTTCTGGGTTTAGCTGGATACTACCGTCGGTTTGTGAAGCAATTCTCCATGTTGGCATCTCCATTGACCAAGCTGCTTAGGAAAGATGTGAAATTTCAGTGGATGGATAAATGCCAACAGAGTTTTGATGAGTTAAAAAGGTGTTTGACTGAGGCTCCAGTCCTGACTTTACCTATCTCGGGTAAAGAATATACAGTTTATAGTGATGCTTCTCACAATGGGTTAGGCTGTGTATTGATGCAAGATCAAAATGTCATTGCCTATGCATCACGCCAGCTAAAACCGCATGAGAGGAATTATCCGACACATGACTTGGAGTTTACAGCTATTGTGTTTGCTCTTAAGATCTAGAGACACTATTTGTATGGGGAAAGTGTTACATCTACACAGATCATAAGAGTTTGAAGTATTTGGGCACTCAGAAGGAGTTGAATTTGAGACAGAGGAGATGGTTAGAGTTGATAAAAAACTATGATTATCTGATAGACTATCAGCCAGGGAAAGCTAATGTTATGGCTGACGCCTTAAGTCGCAAGACTATGGCAAGTCTACAGGTTACTCCTTTGTCTATGGTACATGAGTTGAGATCATTACATGCTAGCTTAGAGATTAATGATGAGGGGCAGACAACAATTGCATGGCATGTACAGCCAGTGTTGATTGATCGATCGTAATGGTCGCGTAATGATCAAGTATCGAGGTGTTGGAAGAAGTCTAGCAGGGCAAGAAACCAGAATTCTCAATAAGAGATGATAGTCTATTGCTACACCATGGCAGAATGTGTATTCCTAATGATGTTGATTTGAGGCAGATCATTTTAAAGGAAGCACATGAGTCTCCTTTTGCCATGCAACCTAGTGGTATAAAAATGTATAGAGGGCTAAAGGAGCATTACTAGTGGATGGGTATGAAAAGAGATGTAGCCAAATTTGTTTCCAAATGCCTAACTTGTCAGCAAGTGAAGGCAGAGCACCAAGTACCAACTAGGTTATTACATCCACTACCGGTGCCAGAATGGAAATGGGAGAGAATAACAATGGATTTTGTGATGGGACTTCCGAGGACACAGAAGAGTCATGATGCGGTTTGGGTCATTGTTGACAGACTGACCAAGTCTACTCATTTTCTGCCTATTCGGATGGACTATAGTTTAGAAAGATTGGCCAAGTTGTACATTGATGAGATTGTGAGACTACATGGAGTGCCGATCCATCAGACGTATGCAGATCCTAGGTTCACTTCTAGATTTTGGGGTAGTCTTTAGAGAGCCCTAGAAACTAGATTGAACTTCAGTAAACAGACAGATGGCCAATCTGAGAGGGTAATTCAGATCTTGGAGGACATGCTATGGGCTTGTGTGATTGAATTTGAGGGCAGTTGGGACATACACTTGCCTTTGATTGAGTTTGCTTACAACAATAGCTACCAATCAAGCATTGGGATGCCTCCATATAAAGCTTTGTATGGCAGAAAATATAGAACCTCGTTGTTTTGGGATGACATAGGTGAAAGAAAGATAATTGGACCCGAAATTGTTCAGCAAACCAAAGAGAAAATCAGGATGATCAGAGATCGACTTAAGACTGCATCAGACCGTCAGAAGTCCTACATTGATTTAAAGAGAAGAGATATTGAGTATGCAGTGGGTGAGAAAGTATTTCTCAAGGTTTCCCCTTGGAAGAGAATTATGAGATTCGGCAGAAAGGGGAAACTGAGTCCTCGTTTCATTGGGCCATATGAGGTTCTGGAAAGAGTGGGTCCTTTGGCATATCGATTGGCACTACCTCCAGAGTTGGAGAAGATACATAATGTCTTCCATGTGTCCATGTTGAGGAGGTATCGATCAGACCCATCTCATGTACTACCAGTGGAAGAAATTGAAGTGAATCCAGACCTCACATATGAAGAAAAACCCATAGAGATTCTAGCTTATGAGGTGAAGCAGCTACGGAATAAGCAGATACCGTTAGTGAAAGTGCTGTGGAACCATCAGTCGGGCCAAGAAGCTACTTGGGAACGAGAGGAGGACATGAGGAGACAGCACCCACAGCTGTTTAGAGACTGATACCAGGTAAAATTTCAAGACGAAATTTATTTTAAGGGGGGAAGAATTGTAACACCCCTATTTGTATAGCCTGGTATATTTCACTGTTCCTGAGACCGGAGTCGATCCGGAAAATTAAGAGGATTAGAACCACGCCTAAGACAACTAGATAAGCTCTGAATACAAATAATTAGTAATTGCTAATTAGTTAAGTATAAATAAGAAAAACAGAATATAAGAAGTTAAACGAGCCGAGAGTCACAGCGATGGGTGACCTTCTCGGGAAGGATTGCGAGGTTGATTTAAACTCGAATTTTGAATCGTAAAATGTGACACCGCAGTCCTTAGGACTATTAAGAACACAGTAGAAAAGAGAAAATCATGAAAAAGAATTATTAAGCTAATTAAATAATTAGGTCACGGATCCGAAAGAAATATTGAATTATTTTCAAATCAGGTTGAACCGACGAGGGGCCATTTGGTCAATTGACCCCGAGAGCTGACTCCTGACCTAACTGTCCAATAAAATTGGATAAAAAAAAATTTCAAAATCGGGAATTAAATTAAAGAACTAAAGGAAAAATAAAGGAAAAAGAAAAAGAATTAAAAGTTGAATTATTATATCACACATATGACATCATGGATGATGCCAAAATTCATTTTAATTTTCCCCCAATAATTGACCAAGTCAAATATAATTATTAAACACATAAAATACAAAAAAATTAAAAAAAATTTCACTCTTCTTCCCTCACCATTTTCGGCCAACTCTCTCTCCCTCACTCACCTCCATTTTTACTCCTCCATTAAAGCTAGAGCAAGCTTTTTACTCCCATCAATTAACCCTAATTCTAAAAAATTTCCCCTATAAACCGTACAATCTCAACTAGAAAAGGAGATTGAAGAAACAAAGAAAAGGAAGAAGGGAGAAAAATTGAAGATTGAACTCCAAAGTTGAGGTAAGGAATTAAATTGACATTTTTAGTTTAAAATACATGTTATGAGTTAAATTAACTTAGATTTCAACTTTAAAATCAAAAGAAAACATGGTTGAGGGACCAAACATAAATTTCAGCCAGCCTTAGTTAGGGTTTGAAATGGGTGAATTTGATGCATTTGAATGGAAACTTAGGTTGAATTAGGTATGTAAACTATGGATAGGTGTTTAGAACGCATTAGGTTTGAATTTTATGAATTAGGGTTTTGACACTTAGGGTTTTGGAAGCCAAAAATTGGAGAATTGGTCAAATGGTATATTTGACCTAGTTTGAGGTGAGAAATGGTCATTTGTGACCAACTGGAGTATGTTAGAAGTGTTGGAACCAAATGCAAATTCGGATTGCTTAGGGTCATGCTGCAAGCAGCAGGACCAAGGCCCCAAAACTGAAAATTTATAAGTCCAATTGGTGTGAGGCCAATTGGGAATGAAATTAGACACAAAATGACACATTTTTCATTTAGGAATCATGCCCAAAGAGTGACCATAGCATAGTGAACAAATTGGCCAAATCCGGGTGTGAGTGTTCTGCCCTGTACAAAAATGACCAAATGAACAGTGTTTGTTCATTTGGCCATAACTTGGGCTAGGCAAGTCTAAATGACCTGAAATTTTACCAGTGGAAAGTTGAGATATAGACCTAAAACTTTCATGAAGAATACAAATCCAAATTATGCCCTTAACCAAGTCATTTAGCCACCCAAATTTGGTGACCTAAAACTGCCAGAACCAGAATTTGCCTAGAAAATCTGGGTTAAGTCCAATCCGGCAGCCATGATTCAAATGGCTATAACTTGAGCTACAAAACTCCAAATGGAGTGATTCAAAAAGGAGAATAAATTTAAGATAATAGGGAACATTTTCTATGAAGAAAGTTTTGCCAAATTCTAACATAAAAATGACCAATGGAACAGTGCAACTTAAGACACCAAAACTGAAAATTTGCAAATCTGCCTAAAAGACTTAGAATTTGAGAAAACAATCAAAACCAACAAATTTAGTAACCAAAATGTGGTATGTGGGTGAAGTTAGAATTCCCATACCTATTAAGCCTTAGAAAGTCAACAAATTGACTTGAATAGTATAGTGAATAGTAACCCCGAAACAGAAATTTTGAAGAACATCAAGTTTAGCATATATAAGCTAGATAAAAGTAAATTTGAATTTATTTTAGGATTTATGCTAAGTTATGATACTGAAACACTGTGAAACTGTGTGTTTCAGTGGAAAAGAATACTGGGAAGGAACCCGAGGTGTCGAGTTAAGGCCAAAAGGCGACTCATATAAGGTTTGTGCACAACGTAGAATTTCTGTAAATTTTCTTCTGCATATTGTTTTGAATAATTTGAAATATTTATTATTCTTTTGATTTAAATTGTTGAAAGTTATTTGTGTATATTTGAGATGGCATAAATGTTTAGTAGATTATTAAGATAGGTTTTGAAACCATAGTGTCATGACCATATATTTGAACACCTCACTAGCATGACTAGTAGGGGTAATCAGTTTTGAATTTTGATTCCTTCTCTGGCTGAAGTGTTGAGGTGTGTGCCAGTAGAAGAAGAAATTGAATGGATATCCATATATTTGAGCTAGCTAGCCTTGTGATATGACTTCCCCTTAGCCTCTAGCTATTGAGATTATATTTGTTTCGAATGACATGATATAACTGTGAGTTTTATGGAATTGGTTTTGATACTTCGAAATGAAATTGTTTGGATTAAAATCTCATAATTCATGTTCTGTATTTAATTCTCATGTTCAGTCCAATTTTTAATAAATATGATTTAAATTCTGCATAAAGATTATTTTAGTATGTTGTGCACTACTGAGTCCTAGTACTCAGCGATGGTTGTTATTGCTGTCGCAGATTTAAAGACTAGAGGAGCAGCAGATTGAGCTGCTGAGGATTGAGGAGCTACCTACTTGAAGTTATCGGGTATATTTTATACCCTGATTGTAAAAAAATTTATTTTGATGTATGTAATGTATGTAAAGATATGGACATGTAAAACTAGTCTTGAGCAGTTGGTATAAAGTTTGTAATAAATTTTAGTTTGGATTTTTCCTAATGTAAATTTTTAGTATGATGTATATAAATTGTTTTTCATTTAATTACATATGAATGGAAGTATTTTATTTTAATTTGATTGAAAGTAATTAGTAATATTTTGAATGATATTTGAATTGGAAATTGTGGATTTGAGTTTTTAGAAGTTGATAAATGATGTTGAAATTGATTGGGATGATTGTGAATTTGAAGAAGTGGTTGAGATAAATAATTGGAAGTGCTTTTTACAGGTATTTGAAGAACTATTTTCTCAAAATACAGACGGCATTCTGCCGAAATTTTTATAAAATTTATGGAAAAATAAAATGGGCCAAAAATTTTAACTAGTTTTTAACTTTAATTAAATGTTTTAATACCTATTAGGAAATGCTAACCACTTATAAAAATTAGAAAATTATTTTAAAATCTCTTGTAGGGTACTTAATAAGTTATCGATAGGTGAAGTTCGGTAATTCATTAGGTATTCTACGGGATCATGTTATGCCTTACAGAGGGGTAAGGTGTGACAATATCCATATGGAGCTGTGGAGATAGGGAATGAAACCTCAGGTACTTTCAAAGTTAATGGGCAAAGATTAAAGCATTACATTGTTGGAGAACCCACATAAAAAATTGTAAAGGTTTCATGGCTTAGTTCCCCAACTGGAGATATTTAAGTAATTTGAAGTGGAAGGTCAAGCTTAAGACCTTAAACAAGCGCTTCTTGGGAGGCAACCCAAGCGTATCTTTTTATAGTTTATTAATTTTTCATTTTATTTCATTTTAGTTTTTACCCTCTTTAAACTCAAAAGTAATATTTGTTTCGTAGGTCATTCATAAAGATTGAGCAAATTAAAATTTATTGCAAAAGACAAGAAATGCAATGCAACTATTTAAGGAAAGAAATTTTGCACTTTTGTTTCTCTGTAAATAGTAACTTACTTGAATTTGTGTCACATTGCTGATATTGGAAAATTGAGTGATGATACATGTTCATATATATGCCTTTTTATATTTGGTTGAATGCAACTTGAATGACGATCAATTTTGATATTTAGGAATGATGTGAGCTTTATTGAAGTGCAAAAATAGTGTTTATTGAGTTTTACCTTTTAGTGTATCTATAGTTTTTATAGTTTGTTAGAATTTGCATTTTTTGTTTAAGTTACTGTTTATGTTACTGTTTATGCTACTGTTCATGTTGCTTAAGAAGTTAATTTCTATGTCTTTTCTATAATTTTTGAATGCTTGGAATTTATCTCAAATGCTGTTGAAAATTTGTTTTGGGTATAAGTTTAGGAATAAGACCATTTCATTAAGTTTGCAAAGAGTAATCACAATTTGTGCCTAATTTGAGCTATTTGTCTCTCAATTCCCACATGCTTGTGCTATGCTTGATAAGTTTATGAGAGATGATGAGCTTAAATTCTTCACTTTTGTGGTGTTTATGTGTATTTGGTAATTGCTGAGGGTTATGATAGCATTCCATGGCATTTGGACTGTTTTTGGTAAGTGAAATCACAATTTTTCCCAAAACTTGTCGAAATTTACTGATGATGTTGCTTACCCTAAGCTGTACCCTATGCAAATCCTGCTTAACCGTAAGCAAATTCGTGCTTGACCCTAAGCATTTCCAAACTCTTTAGTTCAGCAATTGCTATGTGCTTACCCTAAGCTGTACCCTATGCAATCCATGCTTAACCCCAAGCATTATCCCAAGCCACCAGTGTTTCCCCTAAATTTTAAAAGTCCTAAACTTTCGCCACTTTTATCCCATTATCTCTCCTGAAAAATCAGAGCACACTCCCACTCCCTCCACCATCTCTTCCGGTTATTCTTGGGAAGTTAAAGAGATTATTCCTACTTATTAAATGGTGAGAACTAAGATCTGGTCTACCCACAAGCCCCGAAAATCCAAAAGATCTGCTAAATTGAAAATGGCCACTCCTTCTTCACCTTCTGCTAGCGCAAACCCTACCCCAAGTTCAAGCCCACCACCACCACCACAATCACCACTAAGCCCACCACCGCCACCATAATCGCCACCACCACCTTCACCACCACTACCCCAAGACCAAACACCCTCCCTCATCCCGCTGACACCTCTCACACCACAATATGAAGCCGCCATAGAAACCCCCATCCTAGCCCCTGCCATCGAAACCCCTATTGAAACATCCATTATTGAAACCCAAGTTCAAGAACCAATGCCTGAACCTACGCCAACTCAAGCCAAACCTAAAACTAAAAACAAAATGGCTGCAGGTAGAACCAAGAAAGCCTCTGTTGCGAAAAGAAAAGGGTCATCCCCTATTCCCATGGATTTACATTCTTCACCTAGGGTTTCCTCAGAGCCAGTTAGTAAAAGAACAAGGTCAGCATCATCAATTCCATCACCAGTTGCTCCAATTCCTGCATTTCAGTCGCCCTTAACATCTTCTCAGCCTGCCAGTGCTTCGGCAGCACCTTCAGCATCTACAGATGACATGGAAGAGGTAATTTCTCCATTACCTTGGGCTTTCAAAGACATAAATATGAAAAATGCATATAAGATTTTAGCCTCCAAGCCCATTATAGCAAATAAATATATGGATGAGCAAATTTTAAGAGAATTAGGAATTTATGATTCTGTGTTATTTTAATGCTGTCAATTGGATTGAGTTTGCTAGGATCAGGGAACCAGTGTATAAAGATTTGACTTTTAAGTTTTTCAGTTCCCTAAGGTTGAATCTCAAACCTACTGTCCCTAGCCATAGAGATGTAATCTACTTTAGATGTGCTAGTATTGATAGAGAGTTAGATATGGACTCTATGAGTGAAATCTTCGGTTTTCAAGATGTTGGATATAAGAGCATTGAGTGGCAATAAACCATTTATGATCCTATTAAGTTCTAGAAGGAAATTGCTCCTTATGGAGGATATTATAGGCAGAGGACAATAAAGGCAACCAGGATATTGTATCCTGTGTTGAAATATCTTCATAGATTTATTTCCTACATTGCCTTAGGCAGAGGGCACAGTAATAGCATTGTGGGTGTTGGAGACTTGTTTTTCTTATGGTGTATGAAGGAGAGAAAGCCAGTTAGCTCAGCCTACTTCTTAGCCACTCATTGGCACTAAACTGTCACAAGGCACACCACAGGTAGCATAGTTTTTGGAGGATATATAACTTCCATAGCCAATTCCTTTGGCTTTGATGCTAGTTTATATAAGCTTGCGCCAGTTTCTAGTGAGTCAGTTTTAGACAGCACAATGTTGCTTCACATGGATCATTGTGAGAAGAAAGGGCACACTTATGTATTGTTACAGCAGTATGGTGATGCTAGTGGTTCTGCAGCACCAAGTGCTTATGCACTAGCAAAACCTATGCAGGCACCTCAAATAGCTACTGAACAGCAGATTCCATCAGAAATTTTGTCCCTTTTAAGATCCTTAGAATCCAAAGCAGCCAGCTTCACTGCCCAACCATTTGTTCCTCCATTTACAACCACATAAATTCTTGAAACCTTGAAGAGTTTAGAAGTTAAATTTGATGTTCTAGGTCAGCAACAGGTTAAACAGCAGAAGAAGCTAGAAAAAAGGCTTAAAAAGAGATTTTCATCTCTTAAAAAGAAGCAAAAACAGCAGGAAATTCAAATGTTGGAGCTTTATAACAAATTGGCCCAATCTTTCAACAACTTATATCATTGGGGCCAAGACATGCTCCAGCAAATGAAGGACCTCACAAAAAACTTAGAGACAGCCTCTGAAGCATCGGATCACCAAGAAGATCCTGTAGAACTTGATGCGGCAACCCCTATGCCACCTGCAGACCCATCAGCAGCAGCAAAGCCTTAACAGTAACATAAGCAGCAACAGTTTATTTAGTTTAGTTTATTTCAGTTTTAGTTTATGTCTTGGGTTTACTTTTGTAATTTGACAGTTAAATTTTAAACTTTGGTAACAGTTGTAGTTTATTTTATTTTCTGACTGTGCTTTTGAATATAGTTCTTTTATGCATGCTTTTTGGTTTAATTCTTGATTTAACTGTTAGATCCTATTTCATTACACTTTTTCATCTTTTTGCACATTATTTTTGCACTTTATCTTTTACTCAGTTCTAATTTTGTTGATATTGATGAGTAGCACAGTTTACCTTAAGCTAATTTGTTTATCATCATCCTAAGGTAATGGCTTACTTACTATTCTTTATATATTTTTAGCATATTGCCAGTGCTTAAAGTCTTGCTTAACCATATGCAAATCTTGCTTAACCCTAAGCAACAGGTTAAGCAACATCTTAAGTAGAGTAAATTCATACATTTGGGATACTTTTTCACATTCTTCTCTCTAAAGTTTCATTGTTAATATCATTTTGAGCTTAATTTTGGAATTCTTGAGCAAATATTGATTCAATTCCCAATTGTATATATTTCTTTAATTGATTAGCTCACAAAATTTTACCCATCTTTGCATCCATTTTAGACATTGAGGACAATATCTCATTTGAGTTTGGGGGTGAGGGCAAAATTTTTGCAAAATTTTTTAAATTTTTTGAGCATTTTCATTCATTCATTTATTGCATTTCATTCATTCATTCATAGTTAATCCATACACATACACTTATACCATACATATGTCTATATTCATACACATACACTTGTATATAATTTTCATATAGATTAAACTTAGTTTTAATTTTATTTATGCATTCATTTTAGGATCATGCATATCATAAAAATGAAAGTTTACCTTGTCCTTAGAGGATTGATAATTGTTTTGAAGAGTAATTGAGCTTACTTTTAGAAGGGTTTGATAGATTGAAAGTTCTGGATAGGTGCAAGGTTATTAGATTCTTGCTTTAATTTATATCCTTTTAGCCAAGGGCAACCCAATCAATTGCATTGAGTTTGAGTGCCTAGAGAAAACTCTAGGGTAAGAAGTAGCTAATTGATGTATCACCAATCCTAGAACAATCCTCTTAAACCTTTCAAGGCGAAATCATAGCATGCACTTGAGAAAGAAATGATCTAGGCATTCTTTGAATTTTAAACCCATATTTTAGCCTTAGCCAACCTCACTTTAAAATGTCCCTTTGAAACTACTTTGAGCCTACATTTATCCCTTTTATTTTTTTAGAACCCACATTAATGCCTAGCCATAAACCCAAACACTTACCTACCCTTCATGAGAATAATTCTTTGAGTGATAGATACACTAAAAAAAAAAAAAGAAGAAGAAAAAAGAAAAAAGAATATATAATAATTAGTTGGGAGAAGTGACTAAAGTAAAAATCCTAGCAAATTCAATTATGGTATGTAAAGTAATCCACCACCCAAGTATATAAATAAATGAGTTTGAGGGTGAATTAAAAGGGACAATTATAATTCAAAGTCAATGTTATTTATGTAGTCCCTCCAAAAGCTTTAAAATCATATGTTAACATTTGTGAATAGTTGTAAAGTTCCTTCTCCCATTTGATTCTTAAAAAAAAAAAAAAGAAATAAAAAAAAAATTGTGTCTTGATCTTTTAATAATTTGATTATTCTCATGTTTTGTTACCTTTATCCTTTCCTTGTTAGCCACATCATCACCCCCTTAGCCCCATTACAACCCTTGAAAGTCCTTTTGATCTTTTGATGGTGTTTTGCTACATTAGTGGAGATTGAAATAGGAGAATTACTTATGGGATTGGGATATCATTCATCCATTCATTTACTTCCATCATTATTTGAGACACTTTAGTTTACGGATTGCTCTAGAGTCTATTTAAGCATGATTATTCTTTGTGATTGATTGGTTTGGGCTTAATGATATGGATAATTGACCCAAGGCTAAGAGGTAATAACTTTGGTAAGGATTAAATTCTTTGTACCTTAAAAGTGGGTATATGGTTTGTTGGTGGCTAAAGGTAAGCTTGAGAGTTTGAATAAGTAGTTTTCATGAATTTAAGAGAAGGTACCCCAATTGCATTAATTATTTTTAATTTGCTTGAGGACAAGCAAAGTTTTGAGTTTGGGGGAATTTGTTGCACTCATTTCATATAAGCATTTTAAGGTAGCTTTGCATCCATTTTGCCCTTATATTTTAGTATATTTTATGTTTTTAGCTTTATTTTAGCTTATTTGTAAACTTTAGTTACTTTATGTTTGATTTTTGTAATTTTATTATTTTTGATAGGTTTTTGTGGCAAATTGAGGGCCAATGAGTGTATTAGGAATTGATTTGAAGAAATTTGGAGTCCCTTAAGCATGGAGGAAAGTCAAAGAAATCAAGCCTTGAAAGAAATTTGCTTGAGTCTTTACTTATGATGTTGCTCAGGGTATGTCATATTAGTTAACCTTCAGCCTGGGCAAGCCGCAAGTTAAGCACATCTTAAATCCAATACATTCAAGCTTTCATCCCAAAACCCGCCAAGATTTGCTTAGGGTCCTGCTTGAGATCCTGCTTAGGGTAAGCTGCAGTGCTTAAGGTGCAACTCAGGTCAAGCTGAAAGTCAAGCATGAGCAAAAAAAATCCTTTTATCCTAAACCTGCCGAGACTTGCTGAGGGTCTGCTTAACCTTAAGTAGACAATGCATGCAGAGGCCGGAAATTGCTAAAAATGTTGCTTAGGGTAAGCAGTACCCTAAGTAGAATGCCCAAAATGTGGATAACTCTGCTGACATGGATATTTTTACACCTCATTTCCAATCCACTCCTTGGCTCTTATTTATTTGTAGGGTAACTTTTGGGACCATATAAAAGCATCATTTTCTAGTTTTTGCCACAAGAAGTAAGAGGAAAAAACAATAAGAAACAAAAAGGAAAGAAAAATTACAGAGAAAGAAAAGGGAGGAGGACGCCATCAGTTCTGCAGAAGAGGAGCAGCTACAACCATTTTTGGAAGCTCCAAGACTAAGAGTTTTTGGTCCCTCTACCTGGATTTTTCTATTTTTAGTCCTCTTATCATGTTTTTCTTTACTTTTCCATCAATTTCTCTTGTAAATACCAACATGAGCGAGTAAACTCTCTAGATTTTAGAGTTGGGAAATATATTTTGGATTAATTTGTGAATTTAGACTGGTTATTTCAATATTTTATATAAATATGAGTTTTGATTCTTTCCTTGTGTGCTTGATTTACTTGCCTAATGTTGGTACCCATTGGGTATTGTGTTAATCTTTGATTGAAGTACCGAAAGGTAAAGATCATTGATATCAAGGATTGGAACTTAAATTTACCTAGATTTAGAAATAAACTAGGGTTTTAAGAGGAATTAATGATTGTTTACAAAACTTAATAGGTTTTAAAGTAATCAAAATCATACAAAAGTAGGTTTGGTTATTTTAGATCACACTTTCGTTTACTTGAAAAAGATATCAAAGGAATTTAGAATTAATTACCTTCAAACTCTATTTTCCCTTAAAATTGGAATACCCAAGATAAATCCCAATTAATTTATGCATAAACACCCAACTATGGAATCATTTTTATCATAATTAGACTTTGATTTAAATTACCCATTACTAATTTAGTTCAATTACATCTAGATTTAGAATTTATTTGCTTGCTCTTTACCCATTCTAATTAGATTCATTAATTTACTTTGCTCATTTACATTTACCATTTATTCATCAATCATTAGCCCAAATAATCGCTTCATTCATAGTTTGGTATTCAAATAGTAAATCCTCGTAGGAACGATACTTGACTTATCACTCTATTACTTGATACAACCCGTATACTTGAGGACACATGCATTAACAGCCAACCCCTAATGTCCTATATGACACTCAAGAGCGTGCAAGCAATACTCAGTCCTAGCCTTATACATAGTCTCAGCCTTATACATAGTCTCAGCCAAGCAACAGTGACATCCCATTTGAGACACAACCAAAGAAATTCCCAATTCCAATGAATGAAAGAATCACAAAGTTGACAGCAAGGGCAAGTTCATATAAAATGTGTTGTTTAATCACACTTGGTTGTTTATGTAAGGTGAATTAATTGTTTTTAATTTTGTAGAAGAAAATTATACTCGGCCTCGCACTAAGAAAATAATTAGCTGCTGCACAACCCACTCTTGCAAGTCTTTATCCTGCTGTTGCAACTCCATATGCTACTGCAAAATCTACTCCTGCAACTCCACATCTTACTACAAGTCCATCTAAACAATAACAAATTAGGCACATAACTTTTTATTGATAAATAGCTGACTTTTGGGGAAATTAGTTAGGTGAATGTTTTAATTATTGTGTTGTATAATAGGAAAGAAAAATTTGCAGCTTTCTAAAGCTTTTTATGTCTTAATATGTTGACGATAAAAATAGTAAGCCTATTGCTTTTTGGATATTCTTTTGCAGATGATTTTTTTGGGACTTGTTATGTTGATGATGTAAATAGCTAAATAGCTCTTGATGGTTATATTTATGAATGAAGTTATTATGTTTTTTCATGTTTACAGTATTTCAATATTACATACTTGCATTTTAACCATTTGTCTATTGCTGTGTTCAATTCTGTCTCATAATGTCACTTAGTATATGGAAGAAAATCTGTAGAATTTAACTCTACCTTATTTACTTAATTGCATCAATTGCACTTAATTGCATACCATCTAATTATTTACAGACCATCACTTAATTGAAGCCATTTTATGCTAAACTTCACTCAAGAACTCATTCAACAAACATGTTGCAACAACATTCAATGCAATCCAATAAACAAACACATAAGAATTATACAACATAATCTTCATTAATTAAACAAAAGTTCATTACATATGCTACATAGTCAATAAAGACTTAGCAGAATCCATTTTTTCACATACTTAACATCTACTACTACCCACCTTACAATTCTCAGTTACACAGAACATGTTCACGACAAATACAAATTCTCATTCTCATTTTTACTTCCCAATTCCCAATCACTCAATACAATTATAATGACTAAACCTAGTAAGAAAATAGAGAACATTCCAAACCAAATGCACATGCTCTTTAAGTATCCCTTACACATCCTTTGAGTTGCTTAAAATTTCGTAAAAGTTTCAATTTCCTCAGCATATGCATGTAATGCCCTCTCCATATGACTATTAAGCTCTTTTATTTTCTTCATTTCATACACCAATTCTACCTCCCTTGCACAAGCTTCAACAATTTCATCTTCACACTCCTGAATTCCAGAAACCATTCTTGGCATAACATCTACACTTCTCCTCATCTATCCATCTAAAGAAATTACACCTTTCTGGATGTTGAAATTGACCACAACCATTGAACCTTTATCCTTGATTCCCTTCTGTCATGGTTGTTTTCACCAGTGCTGGAAGCATGCATTTACACCTCACAATGTTACTCCAACCTCGAATCCTCTTGCCTGACTGTGATCGTGCATGAAATTTGGAGCTCATTCTTTGCAATTTGGGATTTAGAGTTCCTACTGAAAGGAGGAAAGAATGATGAATTGGGGATTTTAGCCATTAGCAGTACAAGTGTGTTTATATATTTGTTTTTTTTCTTAATTTTTTACTCATTTATAAATAAAATAAATTTGTTAAATAATATTATTTTAATCCACGTTAACCCCTAAATATCGTCCACATCAGCCATTATTGTCCACGTTGATAGCAACTAATAGAAGAGAGACAGAAAGTTGCGTTTTGATAACGATGCGAAATCACAGGCTACCACTTTGTCACAAAGTGAACCACAGACCCTGAAGTGAAAATAAGTGGAACTACAAGGTACTTTTTTGTAATTTTCCCTTTATAATATTTAGTATAATAAAAAAAATAATTTTCCCCTCTCTGTCCCTCCATATTTTTTTGTATTTATAAAATTTATTTGTGAAAATACATGAATTTTATTTATTTAAAATTAAAAATGTCCCTCCACTCACCGCTTTAAAAAAAAAATCCCTACACCAATCAATCTCTCCCCTTCTCCCTTTCCTCCTACCTACTATCATCCAATGATTTATACAAACCCCTCCACCCACCTCTTTCTCTAAAAAATTATCCATAGACCCACCTCTCTCCCTCTATCCCTTTCTCTCTCTCACTCTCCCTCCTTAACACCCATATACCATATGCCACTATTCACATTAACTATCTTGTTTTAGCAAACATATTTTCTATGGTCCTTCGGGTTCCCACATCGTGTGGTGAGAGTGTGTGTGAGTGGGTTATATAGGACTAAGAACTCTGTTAAAATTGTCATGGTTTTAACAGCGGTCCAGTCTTATCACTAACCTGGGTGCGTGTGTTCTTATCTTTGACAAAAAGAAAAAGCCACTTGAGTGAAAACAAGGGAAGGGCGAGTGTCCACAATGTGGCCCTGGTTGAGGTCCGCGAGTGTGTTGGGCATGCCTAGGGGCTGGTCCTTCGGGATCTCACATCATGTGGTGAGAGTGTGTGTGCATGGGTTGTATAGGATTAAGGACTTTCTTAAAATTGCCATGGTTTTAACAGCAGTTCAGTCTTGTCACTAACTCGGGTGCGTGTGTTCTTATCTTTGACAAAAAAAAAAATATTTTTTCTATAATTCCTTAGTTTATTCTTATATTCGAATTAATATAGTTCATCCAACTTTAAGTATTTGAATTCTATAAGAATTCGGACGTAGTTTCCTTTAAAATTTATTCATATTTCACCTATAATAATCCACACAGTTAATAAGGACACTTAATTAATTGCACTTTTTTTTTTAGATCAACTGAAATTTAAATTCCAATTAAATTTCATTGTCCAAAATTAAAATAGCCTGACAATAGAATTTAATTAAAATGCTATACATTTAACATGAATATGCATATGCAAATGCACATAACCCAAATCTGTAGCTAAGTTTAGCTACTTCCTTATCTAGTAGATTTATCGTCTTCTAGGTGATAAAACTAGGCTCCTTATATAATTAGTTAATTTTATAAACAAAGTTATTCTAAACTCTTGATACCGATTCCGAAACCCTATTTACAAAAATTCGTTAAAATTTCTAAGCACTCTATCTCATTTTTAAGTCATGGTTTTCCCACATATCAAATATCATGTATAATAATTTCTAGGTCAAAATACTCAACTCAACTCAATTCAACCAAGCCTTTATCCCAAAAATTTGGGGTCGGCTATATGGATTCTCTTTCTTCACTCTAATCGATTTTGGGTTAAATCCTCGGAAATGTGTAATGCTTCTAGGTCATGTTGTGCTACTCTCCTTCAAGTCAGTTTAGGTCTACCCCTTCTTTTCTTTTTATCCTCTATCCTAATGTGCTCTACTTGTCTAACTGGAGCCTCCGTATGTCTACACTTCACATGACTAAACCACCTCAATCTCCCTTCTCTCAACTTATCCTCAATTGGTACCACTCCTACCTTTTCTCTAATACTCTCATTATGGACTTTATCTAGTCTGATATGGCCACTCATTCATCTTAACATTCTCATCTCCGCAACTCTTATCTTAGACACATACGACTCCTTCAGTGTCCAACACTCACTACCATATAACATAGCCGGTCATATGGCTGTACGGTAAAATTTTCCTTTCAACTTATTGGGAATCTTGCGATCACATAAAACTCCCATGGCACATCTCCAATTCTAGGTCAAAATAGAAACCCAAAAATAAATTCATTTTCAGTGATTGACCAATATTTCCGCACAAATTATTAACATGGCATTCGGTATATCTAAATTTTTATCTAATATTATAGCTGTTGGATCAGTCTCAAATTTTAATAAAATATTCTAGACATCCATATGTAATCTCATTAAAAATTTAAGCATTAAATTATTTCCATATCATGAGATATCTAGAAATCTTTTAAACCCTTCAGATTTTTTAAATTTTCATAAATTGTTCTTACCCTGACAACTTATGGAAATAAATTTAAATTTCACAAACCGCAAGTCAAAAATTCATGAAATTTAACACAATACTCCCAACATCTTAAACATCATTTCCACGAAAAATCAAAATTTTTTGGATACTGTAACTATTTATTTTAATTAAAGCATGGTAATCCAAAAATAGAATTTCCTACTCAAACAGCAGCCCCTAAATAATTTTATTTCTCTTTAAAATTCTCAAATTTCACCATAGGTTCCAGACTCACAGATTCATGGTAACAAATGTTCCAAACTCACGATTCGATATAATTTACAAATTTTTCCTTACATTTGCTCAGTGGAAAATTACATGCCACATCAGCAAAAATGTATAAAAAAAATCATAATAATATTGTTGCCATGTAAACCATCACATCAGCACTCACTTATCCAAATTGAGACCCAAGCCATAATTAACACAAAAGTTTCCAATTATGCTAAAATTGACAAAAAAAAAAAAAGGGTTTTGGCTGTAATTGATAAAACTCGCAAAGTTTGAGCTTTTTTTAAACATTTGGACTAATAATTCATTTATATGGCTATAATAGCTACATTTATCATCCGCTAGCATTTGAAAAATAAAAGATAAATGAAGTGTTTAGTTTAACTATTGAATACAGCTGATATTTTATAGACATTCAAATAATTAAATTAGTCTGTTTGATAAGCCTATCAAAACTATATGATTGAAAGATTATTTATCAACTACAATTTGTATTAGCTCCATTTTTAGAGCTTTTTCTTATAAGCTAATAGTTGATTTTCTTTTATTTATTATTTAGACTATATTATTCTTTAAAAATTTATTACTTGTAAAATTTTTGTCTTTTTAAATTAATTTTTATATTAATAAATTATTTAAAATTATAAAAAAATAATAGAGAAATATAAAAAAATTATAAATAATATTAAACTAGTTATGATGTTCATTCTTATATGATATATATATATATATATATATATAAATAAAAATCATTATATTTTTAATTTATATTTTAAATTTTTATATATATTATTTAATAAATTATATCATTATTTCAATAATAAAATAAATAATATGATCTATACTTTTATTATTCATTTTACATATTAATAACTGCTAGACATATTTTTTACCAAATGTATAAAATAAATCAGCAATAATCAATTATCAATTATTAGTTATCAGCCACTAAATCAAGCCCAAATGAAGCTTTCCACAATACTCTAAATCGCTTGGAGGCCACTTCAGAAACAGGGCCTTCTCTTTCCTCCCCAATCCCCAGAATCAATAGGGAAAACCCATTGCTCAAGGAGTTCCTTGCACGTTGCAGTCATAGCAAGAAGTTCGTAATCACATATTGAATCAAGGACTTGCAGAAAGAAAAACTAAAGTTAGATTCCAAACTTGCACTATTGTCTACTGACAAGAAAAAAGCACTATATATAACACAACCCATAAAATTTGAAGCTTAGGGGGTTTTGTTGAATGAGTAGAAACAAGAATTCTGGTGATGAATAAGAAGAAAGAAGTAAAGATTGAAGCATAAATGGTTACTCTTATAATTCTTCCTCATGTGGCCAAATCATGGCTCTAAGAATGAATCTCTATTTTTTGGTCCAGTCCCCTTTTTGTTTTCTAACAAAGTACAATACTATGGAAGGTTGCTAAAATTGCACTGGTGAATAGAGAGGTAAAACTTGATGTTGGAAAAACTTTAGATTTATGAACCAAAATTTGATGATGATGATGACTACTATGAAGAGGTGGAGGAGGAAGGAGAAGAACAGTGAAGTACTTTTTCATTGAGTCAAAAGCTATAAAGGAACATGGCACTACTCAATGACTACGAGATGGAAGAACTAGACTATGCTTTTGAACCTAATTATCAAAGTGATGAGGCCTCTTATTTTGTGTTTGGTAACTTAAAGAGATTTGATGCTGAGTTAATTTAATGAAATAGAATTGCAGGTCTTTGCCTTCTATCATGACCTATATCTCCTCTCCCCTTTTGTCTCTATTGTAACTCACAACCCATACTCCCCTCTTATCTTATGTCATGAACAATTCCCTCCACCTCTTGTCATGGCCCATAATCGCACCCCTTATATTGCCTATTACTTGATTAATATGTGAATTTGTTAATTTTGTTCTTAAATTATGGTATTTTATTATTGTGAATTTGTGATTTTAGAAGGAAAGAGAGGAATAAGAGGGGTGACAGAGAAAATATAGAGAGAGAAAGAAAGGGGTGAGAAAGAGAAAACATATGGAGAGGAAGCATATGGATCAGGGAGAGAGAGCACGAAGAGTAAAGCAGCAGAAGCAACAAAGGAAGTAAAAAATAGCATAATGGGAGGAGTGAGAGATGCACGTG